>NC_039368.1:124264650-124564650 GCF_003573695.1 Papaver somniferum | reverse complement strand
GTTTTCTGCATGGAAGGAGAAAATACAATTCAGGGATGAACGAAAGAGAGAGGAAAGGTTGGAGAAATATAAGATGAAGCGATGTGGGAGTGAAACTGAAACTGACAGCGATGAGGATGAGGATGACAGTTAAGAGTATTTTGTGTAGGAAATAGCATCAAGTGATGAGGATTCAGATGTTGCTGAAGAGAAGCGCCGGATATTGTAGTATGAAGAGGAACAGATGTATCGGCGCTACCTTCAGGAGAAAGCCAATCCTTCCATCTTTTCAAGGACCATGCATGACGGTGAATCCGGCAGAGATGAAGATGAAGAGATCCTTGAGGATGAGAGTGATGCAAGTGAGGATTCGGATGATGCAGAGCTTTTTGGAGATGGTGAATATGGGCCTCCTGCTGCATCTGGTAGTGAGTATAGTGATGAGGAAGATAAAGGGAGTTACGATGGGGAAGATTACTGATAATCTCCCCTGGGGTACCAGTATTAGAGCCTTTGTCAGATTTTGACAAAATTCTGACAATGATCAACAGTTTTTTTTTTGAAGGTTATAGTGGTGCTTACTCCTAGTCTTCTGGATCTTACTCTTGTTGTGAATATTGGTCGTCCTATCTTTGTTCTTTTTTCAGTTCTTGTTGAATGTTTCTTTTTGATGTTTGTTGGGGGTTTTTTGAGTTAGATTTCTAGACGAAATCTGTGGGTAGGTGTTGTTTCTGATGATGATGGTAGTGATGTACTGGAAAACTTGGTTTGTGTTTTTTTGGGTTTGATGTTGAAAGTCTGTATTGTAGTAAAGAACTGCAGCAATTTTGATTTTGGTATGCAAAAATACGGATGAACTAGTTTGTTTTAATGAAGTAGTATCAGTATTTGTTTCAGTATTCTTGATAATAGTACTTGAAGTGCAATTGGTTCTTAACTTGTAAATGCAGTAAATGTTATCGGTGATGATTAAAATCAGTAAGATATTGAGGTTTTGACAGAGGAGAAACTCAGATTGAATACTCAAAGAATGAATTACAGACAATATGAATCTCCAGAAACTAGAGAGCTTACGCCAGGCTGACGGAGCAGAGCTCAAGGAGAGAGAACATAGAATTACATTAGGTTTTTGAGTGATATTATTTAAGTTGTACTTACTCTATTATAGTTTTATGTGAGGATGATTGGTATGAGAAGGCACATCCTCGAATCTTCTCCAGGACCATGCGAGAGCGTTTAGATATCGACTCGTATGGAGAGAAGATATATGGCATTGATATTCATGGAAATACAAGGATCGAAGGAGCAGATGAGGAAGATGATGAGGAAGAAATTGAGGAGGATGAAGATGTGTCAGATGGGTATGTAAATCGGCCGGTCCAAGTAGTTTTTTTCAGTTTGTTGTCTCGATGAACTATATCAGTGTAATTATAGTAACTGTGGGTGTTTTTCTTTTTAGCGGTTTGAAAAGGGTGTGAATGGATATTTTGAATGTTATGTTGTAAATGCTAACAATTAGTAACTACAGATCTTTGCAGAGAGTGTTGTAAATGCAGATGTTGATCTCGGTTGTAAGGAACTGGGTCTTTTCTGCGCAACTAGTGTTCTTGTAAGAAATCCAGTTCGAACTGTAATATTGGCTTTGTGAGAACTTTTAATGAATTGAGTTTTTTGAAATGGATGTTTAATGAGGCTAACGAGGTAACTTAATCTCTGTAGATCGAGGGTTTTGCACTCAGATTAAACCATTTTCTTCGGTCCACCAATCAACATCGAGGGTTATGTCCACCCACATATTTAATCTTTTATCTAACAAAATACCACCAAGTACGCATTACAGGTGCGACTCATTTACGAAAGGTCAGTAATATTCCTAGCAAAGAGTAGCATGGATTACGCGACTCCAGTGAGATTGATGAACGACACTCAAAAGAATGTGCGACCCAGATCCGAACGGCTCTTAACTTAATAACACAGTTTTTGCGTTACTTATTTGATGGATGTGCGACACATGAACTACGTGGGGCCCAAAGCCATTTAAGCCGACTAAACGCTAGCAGGCTCTTAACTTAATAGCACCATATTTGCGCTACCCGAGTGATGGGTGTATGACATATCTGCGACCAATTTTAATGAGTAGATTAAAGGAAAATTAGTAACTAATGGATATTGTTTCTGGTTCGCATTAGGGATTCCACTGTTTGCAGAAGAAGTAAAACTAATTGAAACAACATCCTATTGAAGTCTCACGGAATAGAGATTTCAAATCAGTTACACAAGATTGACATGAATCATCAAAACTAATCAATTTTAAACTTTCTTATACCATACAGTTAATCGGCTGCAACACAAACTTACTTCTGTTGAACCAACATGAATGGAAATCCTAAGTAGTCATTCAACAAATGAACCCTACAGAAACGATGTAAATTCTGATCAGAACCTTAAAGGACCATCAAGAGTTTTCCATCACGAGCCTAATTAAAACTCTTTTAATAGAAACCCTTTCTCACAAACTTACCGACCAAATCAATACTCTTTGATTAGAACAACCATCTATTTTATTAATCAAAAAAAGATCAATCATCTCACAAACTTACCGACCAGATCAAAATTGGAAACTCTGATCTCCAATAACCCAAATCAATCGTTCCTTAAAACTAGATCCCATATCGTTAAGTACGTGCAACCCAAATTCTATGTTTTCTTGGGGGCAAATTAGTCAACAGAAAAATGGAATGCTATTATGTTAAGGTGTGGTATTTTGTGTTTCGTTAACTTCTATTGTGGTACCAAACTCCATTGGCCCTTTTATATATATTTCCAATAAGGCTAATAGGTCAAAAGTCCTTTACTTCCTCAACGGCCGGTTTCTTAGGGATAAGAGCCACAAAATTATTTTCAACGACATACCAAGAACATTGTGATCATGAAATTCTTCAAAGACCTTCATCAAATCTTCTTTTAAAAAATCCCAACCAACAATAAAAAATTTCATAGGAAAACCATCCGGACCCGGAGCACGGTCAACTCTCAAATCCTTTATTACATTTGTGACCTCCTCTTCACTAAAAGGTTTCTCCAACCAAACAATTGCATTTTCATCAATACGCTTGAGACACATGTTTTTGATTCTTGGGAGGTTGTTAGAAACTTATTTAAATGCTAACTCGGAGTGATTTGCAATCCCCGTATTATCTCCTCTTTGTTGCCGGTCCATCTACCATTAATACGAAGGTTGTTGATGTTGTTCAAAGCTCTATGAAAATGTTTGGTGTTTCTATCGCCATCTCTAAAGTATATAATTCTTGACTTTTGCCTCATCAAAATGCTTTGGCGACGATGAGCCACATCAAATTCCACTTTAGCCGTCACAAGCATGTCTTCTTCAACTTCGGTTAGACCCCTACCATCATCAAGATCTTCTAATTATTTCAACTTGATAACTGCCGATTCGATGGCCCTATCAATGCTCCCAAAAACATCTCTATTCCATTTCATCAATTTATCCTTTAAAGCATTTAACTTCTTTGAAAAACATGCACCCGCCATACCTACAAAGGAAAAAGACTCCCACTATTCTTTCATTAAATGGACTAAGTTAGTGCCTCCAAGCCAAGCTAATTGAAATAGAAAAGGACAAGCGCCCCAATCCGAGTCCAATAAACATAATTGAATAGGAAAATGATCCGAGAAAGGTCTTGCAAGGCACTTAAAGATAATATTTGGAAAATGATCTTCCCAATCCGACGAGAAAAGAAAATGATCGATGTTGCTCTTGTTATTAGGCGGTCTACTCCAAGTATACTTCGCTCGGGATAGGGGCAAATCCACAAGATCAAGATAATTACATAAATCATCAAAAAATCTCATCGAATTTGATGTTCTTATACAACTTCTTCTCTCCACCATAAATCTTATCTCGTTGAAGTCTCCACCAAAACAGAAAGGCATGTCATTCCAATAACCATGTAAGGTAGCTAGCTCCATACGAAATCTTTTTTTATCATTCACATTGCAAGGACCATAAACACCAATAAACCCAACGAAAATTTCCTCCAAATTACGGCAAGATATAATTATGGTAAAAATACCTTCAAGGAAGTCATCAACTTCAATCATATCCGATTCTATATCAATAAAATTCCACCCGATCTTTCGTAGGAATTTAGTGTTATCCATCTACAAGGAGTGGCTCCCCAACATTGACGCACAATGACATCGTTACATGCATTATGTTTTGTTTCTTGAAACATAAAAATGATAGGCTTCCACCGTTTCACAAGCCTTTTTAACTTCGGCCGTTTATCCGGATCACCAAGTCCGTTCACATTCCAATATACTATTTTAAACATTAAAAATAATAAAAAGCCAACACAAATACCTCCAAAACCAAAAGCAATCAAGGTCCTTCATTTTCTCCCGGCACAAGCTAATCACTAAAATCCTCCGCGTGAGCCATGATTGTATTTGTAAAAAATGAAACTTCTGCGCTTGGATAAAACAATTCCTAAAGGGTTTCCAGAGCTTTTAAGTTTGTTGAGGAGAATTGCCATATTTGGATTATCAACGGGCGTATTAGCGTTCCTCCTTGCACTACCACTAGTATGAGATGCTGCGTCATCATCATCCTCATTTGATTTTCCCTTTCCGGAAATAATATCCTTTTCAGCCTCTCCAGTTGACAAAGAATGATTCTCCTTGTTAACTTCATCGTACTTCCCCTAATTTTGTCAGTTGCAAGGAAGGAGTCGGACACTGAACTCCTTTTAGATATTTTGGATGAAGACTGTTTTTGGGCATACCCAAATCTTACTAGGCATACCCAACTATTTTAAAAGGGGATGTTACATAATAAAATGAGAAAGCCCCTTAACCAAATTTTTTTATAATGACAAATCTGCCCTTTATGTATTAGTGTTAATAATCTGGATTAGTGATTAAAATTTTTGTTTAGTGATTAACATAATTTTCAGAATTAAGGTTTTGGGGGAAAAAAAATTTCAGAATCAAAATTTTGGGGAAAAAATTTTTTATTGAGAAGGAGAGAAGGAGAAAGTGAGAAATTTTATTTGTTGATTCAATGGAGGATGAGGAGAGTCATTATTCATCTAAAAAACCTAGGAAAATACACATCAACTACAACAATGATTCCCAAATGGCTGATTTCTTAGATTATGAGAATGATTTTACACAAATTCAAACTCAAACTCAAGATGATGATTTTTATGAGCCAAATCCATATGATGAAGACATTGATGAGGAACCCAATTCTTCTAATACACAGATACACTTCTATACTATGCTTAATCTCACTTTTATAGATCGAAATTATCAAAAATTTGTAACTTTTCATCATGGTTCGGCGAACCAGGATGAGGTTCGGCTTACATCTATGAGTCGAACCAACCCCATGATGAACAGTTCGGCTGACTGAAATTGTTTAGTTATGCGCCGAACATATATTTTCCACTTCCAACCCATTTGTTAGGCACTGGTTCGGCTTGTATAAAATTTTCCTTATGAGCCGAACCTACTAGTTCGGCTTGTTTAAAAATGTCATAATGAGCCGAACCTACTCCTGTGTGATCTGGAAGAAAAATTATGTGAGGTTCGGCTTATATTGAGAAAATCGTAAGCTCTGAACCTTTTGGTTCGGCACATATTATGATTATCGAATACGCCGAACCCCTATCTGTGACTAGGTTCGGCTTGAAATTTCATGCCGAACTGTTCATATACACTTGCAGGGAGCTTTTGTCAATGGAGTTCGTCTAAAAACGCAACTTAATTTTGAGCCGAACCAACACCGTAACCGTCATTTAATCGATGAAAAACAACAAATAGGAGATTGGGTTTGTAAAACTTACTTTCTTATCCTCATTTCTGGAGTTGGAGATGCAGTTGGTTCAATTTCTAGTTCAATTGGTGGTTGATTTTCAGTTTCTACACCTTCATCTTCAATTGGTTCTTCTTCTTAAATTGATGGATTAGAAGACGATTTGGTTTGCCTAGTCCCTACTTTTCTTTGTACGAGTCATTATGTAGTTGAATTTAATCGACGATCAAATTTTTGCGAATCGATGATTAATCACGGTGATGTATTTTTTTTTCGCGGGAGGGGAAGAGTTCGGCTAGAGGAGGAAGAAGAAGAGATGTTAAGGGAAACTGATTTTGATTTTTTAGAAAACTGATTTTAGATTTTTGTATTAAGGGTATATGGGTAATTGAACTACCCATAGGTTACTCCTTATAAGATCACCCAAGTTAGGCATACCATTTTGTATGCCCAATAAGTTTTTGATATGCCCAAAAACAGTCTTCTTTTGGATTTCAACTGTTTTCTTAAACTTCTCACAGAAGATGAATCCAAACCAATTGAACTAGATACATGAGCACCGGACCCAAAACCAGGGGGGGAAATATCTGAGTTATCTCCCGACTCTAAAAGCCCGTTGTCTTCTTTTTCTGTTCCCACTAAATTTCCACTAGGACCACGAGTATCTAACTCCCCACAAACTCAATATTAGAGGAAACTAAATTCAAATTGTCTTGGACACGCGTCAGCGTAATAGTCGACCTTGGAACTGCTGTATCAGTCCCACCGAGCTGACCACGATTCATTTCTCGGACACGTGATTATTAACCCATTGAGTCTGATCGACCACTACTTTGCTGACACGTAAAGTACCATCGTCTTCTTCGCTACTGATCACCGATGGTGGTTTGCAGCGCCAAAATTGTCCCTGAGGAAGTTCCATACGATCGATTACAACGGCAACAGCCTTCAAATCTTGTCGAGAAGGTTCCAAAACCTCACCAATAATTCTAATCTCAACCCAATAGCCTTTATAACTTATAACACTGTAGGGGTCCCTATTGAGCTAAAATAGACCCAATAAAACAAAACCAACACATTTACCCCATTCTACCTAAACTGTCCAAAATACCTTTCCGTCTATTTCCCCACACCTTCTATTTTCTTCCCTATTCGATTAACCAACACTACTTTTCACTCAGAAACTATCAAAAACTTCCTTCCTCTTCCCCCAGAAACTAGATCTGAAACCATTTTTGATTCTTCTTCTTATTGCTCCACAAAACAGTTCATGGAACTCGTAACAAAGAAATATAATCCTTCCTCGAAAGGAAATTAGGTTGAAGTTTCATTTTATTTTGACCTAATTTAATGTTCTGAAGAAATTAGGCGAAGAAGAAAATGGCGAAGAAGCAAGAGAAAAATCAAGAGAAAAAGCAAGATGAAAAGAAGAAAAGTCTTAAGAAAGTGGTAAAAACATCTCCGAAAGGTAAATCATAACCCAATTTTCATTTTATTTAGTGGTTTCACCTGATTTATTGTTCTTCAGATGTTATTTAGTGATTTCATTTTGATGTTGTTTCACCTGAAATGATTATGAATCTTAGGTTTCTGTTGTTTCTCAATGATTGTGTATAAATTAGGTTTCATCTGCTGATTTGATACTTAGGTTTCTGTAGTTTCATAGTAGATTTTTTTTTCTTCCATGGTATCTTTGATGAAACCAAAATTGGTTTCCATCATCTTCATCAACATATGGTTTTATAATCTTTTGACGGTTTGGTGCTACTGGTATTGCATATCAAGGCATGGATACAGAAGATAATCTGCTTTTTTGACGAAACCATTTTTGGTTTCATCATTTTCCAATTGTTAAATTGGTTCCACTATAACTGATAATGTTTGCTAAGGTATATTATGGTCTTTCTGATGAAACCAATTTTGGTTTCATAACTTTTCATATTTTGAAATTGGTTATGCTAGAATTGTATTTGGTGATGTTTGTTGAATTCTGAGATGATCAGGAGTTTATTTCATGTAAATATATTTGGTTGCACCATTTGTACTTTGGTTTCACCATAACCATATGTTTGTTTCATTATTCTATACATAACTTGGGTGTGTTCATTTCTTTGTGTTCTCTGCTTAGCGTGTTTATTTCTAATTATTTTGATGAAACCAAATCTGGTAGCATCATTTTATTTATTGATGATGAATACAGATTTCAGTCTGCATAAGAAACAGATTAATCCAGATGAAACCAAAGTTGTTTTGTACTTCTTGATTAATGTTGTTCTTGGTTTCATTATTTTTACATATGATTCTCCTAACTTTTGGTTTCACTTACAGGAAAAAAAAAAGAAACAGATTCGTACAGATGCTCGTTGCATCATTTATGCAAAGTAGCAGTTGAAATAAAGGAATTATTAAAGAACAAAGAACCGCATTTCTTAGCTCTTAAATCATGTCCATTCTGGCGTTTCTTTGAGCCATTCTATGATGGTGTAATGGAAAAAGAACAACTCGTCAAACAGACAAAAGCAATCATGATGGTTTTACAGTCACTTGAAATCAGAGAAGATGGTAAGCTACCATTGTGTTTCAGATTATCGAGATCGAAGAAAATGACTCTGCGGACAATTCCAGAACATTTCTCTGTTATCTTTAGTCTACAAATGATGAAGGTTGTAGAAGTAGATGAAGAAGTGGGGATAGATGAAGAGCTGGAGAAAAAGGTTAACATCTTCGTCGCTCAGGATTTTGATGGAAGTAAGAAGACATTCAAAGACGATATTCACTGTTGCATGATGGAAGCTGCAGCAGATGAAACCAAAGCAGATGAGTTTGTAAAGTTTTTCGTTATGTTCCTGTTGGTTTCTGTATTCGTCCCCAACAAAGGTGGGCGAAATCTCGCTGCCAAGTACTTGTACATGGTTTTTGATATGAGCAAAATTTGTTGGCCGGAAGTCTTCCATGACTATCTAATTGAGTCGATAATATAATCTAATGGCGTTGTTGAAAAGGTATCAGGTTGCGTCATTTACCCGCTGGTACGTAAGTTAATTTTTGTTCTTTTGATTCATAAGTTTTGTTTTTTTTATAATGTTTCAGATATTGATTGCAATCTTTCTTTTTTTTCTTTCTTTTTCAGTATTGGGTGGCGGAGATGACTAAGATTGCAGAAAGAAAGGATGGGCTCAACAGGTATCCAAGGTTTGCTAGATGGAACCTTAGCAATGTCTGCCACCAAATATTGGACAAATTCAAGGACGCCAACAATAAAGATCTGTACTCTGAGGTAAATAAGATGAATCATTTTTTCAAGTAATCCATTTCAAATTTAATATCATCTCACCTTTTCGGTTAAAAAGAGAAAAATTTACTATTTTGATGAAACCTTTTCTGGTTTCATCAAAAATTCTATCTAAAACCAATTTTGGTTTCATCCAAAAATTTATCTGAAACCATGTCTTCTATTCTATGTTGGTGCCAGTAACACCAATCATGATTAACCAGAAATGTAAAATTTCTATTCTATGCAGTAAATGATATTGTTTCGTTCCTTCTTTAAGGTTTTTCTTTCATGGTTAACCAATTTTTCTTGTGTGCTGCAGAAGAATATGCGTCGCCGCAAGGGGTCATTCTTGCTTAAATATGACGAACAAGAAAAGCATTTGGTTGAGCGCATATATGAAGATGAAAATATTGTTGAAGACAATGTTGAACCTGAAGAGCCGGTTGAAGACAATGTTGCAGACCGTATTGTTGAAAATGAAGTGCATGCGCCAGTTGAAGACAACAACTCTTATGAGGCCAAATACAGGTGGGCAAGAATGATAATTGAAAAGCTTACAACAGTTTGCAACAATGGACTCTTCGAAGAAGATAAAGCAGTATTGGCAAAATATGACGTTGAGGTTGGGTCACAACGGTCAATGAAGAATTTATACACAAGGAAACGTAAGAGAGGCCAAGTAGGTGTTAGGTCGGAACTAGAAAAGGTTTCAGATGTTGAGGTGATATATTAGTTTAGATTTGTGAATTTTACTTATTGATTATTAAAATAAAATTTAAAAATTTATCTTAAACATTGTATTGCTTGTATCTTAGTATGTGATGTTTTGTATCTTAAACATTATATTGCAGGTGGTGAAAGATGCAGCGGCGGAGGATGAAATGATGCATATTTCCGGTAAGCAATTACTGCATGAAGGAACAGACAAGAGCATTTACTGCATGAAGGAATAGAACAAGAGGATTCAAGAAAGCATCAAGAGTGTGAAGATGTTGAATAAAGGGTTCAACCTAGTAAAGATGTTAAAGAAAGGGTTCAACCTAATGAAGAAATGATACAAGATTATGTAGCTTTTTTGATGGAACCAGAAAAGGTTTCAGTACCTGGAAATTTCGTTGAAGATGTTTTGATGGAACCAGAAAGGGTTTCACTGTCTGGAGATGTAGAAAAATTTGTCAATGTTGGTACTTCATTAAATGCAGAATCACAACAAGAAATATAAGAGACTGAAAAAGAAGAATAAGAAGAAGAAGGTGCCCAATTAACTCCGAATACTCTTGAGGAAATCAAGGTGGCTGAGCAGGTCGAATCCGAGTCCAAGAAATGTTATTCATCAAAGCCAGGGAATGAAGAAGAATAGGGTCTGGAGTTGACTCCAAACACTATTGAGGATATCAAGATGGCCGAGCAGGTCGAATCTGAAGCAAAGAAATGTTCTTCTTTGAAGCAAAATATTGAACAAGAAGACAATGAAACTCAGTTTATATACGATGAGGACAGTGAAGATGTTATTCGGAAAATGGATTCCGTTTATGCAAAGAAAGGTTGTTTGTCAAAGACAAATGTGCAAAATGTATACTACTACTCAACTGTAAGAATGGTAAAGGATGTAGCTGACATAGAAGACGGTGAACCTGGATTCAGTTTTGGACTGACGCAGAGTGACATCGAAAAAGAAGACGGTGAGAAAGGATCTCAACACATCAGTCCCAAAAAAAAAAGAGTAATACTATTACAAGACTAAGGGATAATAGAAGAAAAATGCAAGAACCTGTCAGATATCAGGATTATACATCTGAGAAAAAGAAAAGAACAAAGACTAAATGCGGATGGAGAAAAAATCCTAATGAAAAGAATAAGCAGAAGGCGAAGAATGAGGAGGTGTATGAGGTGAAGGATGTGAAGTTGAAAGCAGTTGAAAACTTGAAAATCATGAGGGTACTCGATGAAAGTCAGAGACCCCTTGTGAGCAGGTTTTTCAGAAGAAATAATGAAAGGTAAGTGCTGAAACCAAAAATGGTTTCATCAAAAAATGTGTTCCAAAAAATATTCTTTTTTTTTTATTCTTAGATCCTGTATTCACTAGCTTGAGTTTTACAGCACCACAGCGTGGGAGAACAAGGAAAACTAACTGATAATATCTGGGAGGATGCTGGATATGTTGATGAGAAAGGGTAACGTCGCAGGAGACAATATTGAGTTTTACATCTTGAAATTGCAAAAGAACATCCTCAAAGAAGAGTTGAAACCAGATGGTAATCTGAAGTACAAGAAAGTTGTGTTTCTAAGCACATTTGCCTATGTAAGTTTCATCTGAAATTCTCTAATATATTTTTTTTTACAGACAATATAATTGTTTAATTCAACTATGAGCGAAAAAAGTTGTTTCAAATGTTGTTGGTTATATAGTTGATTTTGATGGAACCAATTTTGGTTTCACTCTTTCGGAAGAAAAAAATGTCAGAGAAAAAGCACTTGCATGTCTGTCACTCATTAGAAATCTGTTTTCTTGGACTTTTTCAGACATGTCACTCACTAGGAATGAAAGGTGGTAGTGCAATTGAAGCGTTCATCGACAAAATGGACTACAATGTACAATTTTTATTCGTTCGGTTGCTGACAACAGTTGGAGATGGGGTAGACCATTGGACACTGCTAGCTTTTGATACTGAAACCGCAGAATTTTCTCACTACAATTCCTTGGCTTCCACTGAAGAAGAATGCAGGAAAAGTGTTGAAAGCATGAGACAAAGAATAATATCAGCATTTTTAAAACACGATGCAAAACTCCCCCGTGACGAGCAGACAACTCAGCCACCACCATACATTATGCACACGCCTTCATATTGTCAACAAATAGGGTAAGCTAGAACAATCATCACTTATGTTTTGGAAGTTCGGTAAAACAATTTATTTATTTATTTATGGAAGTTTTAAATATTAAATATTGAGACATTTTTTTGGTTGTTTCAGGAATGATTGTGGTCTTCATGTTTGCTATTACATGAAGAGCCCATGGAGATGATATTTCAGAAAAGGTGCATGAGATGAGACCAAAGTTGGCGTGTAAGATCCTCCTTGATGCATGAAGTTTCATGAGGAGAATATTTCAGAAAGGGTGGAAAGCATGAGAGCAAAGTTGAATGGTGCAAGTTCCTTTTGATATTTCAGAAATGGTTTCAAAAGACATAAAAATCAGTATAATCTATCAAGTATTTGTAAACTTATAATAGTTTTTAAAAGGTTTAAATGTTGAATGAATGGTGTCAATTAGAGTACTGTTTTTTGATGAAATCCACTTTAGCAGTAAATTTTGTCTATAAACCAAAAAGGGTTCCACCATATTTTGATGGAAAAAGGGGTCATACCACGGCTTGGTTTATAGGCAAAATTTTGATATATTATGAATTATTTCCAAGACTTGTTAAAAATTTAACATTAAAGTATTTTGATGGAAAGGAGTCTAATTACATTAAAGTATTAAATTGTAATAGAAAATACACCAAGGATAGCCTAGCGTTTCGACAATCGACGCAATGGTAACAAGTCTTGGAAATAATTCATAACACAACAAAGTTAAAGGAAAACAATTGGGAAAACTCAACAATGCACAGTTACAAAAAGCAGTGATCTTACCAAAAAAAGTTCCAACCTGTTTTGGTTACAAAATAACAGTAGAAATGATGAAACCAAAAAGGGTTCCAACCTGTTTTTGTTACAAAATAACATTAGAAATGATGAAACCAAAAAGGGTTCCAACCTGTTTTAAATACAAAATAACAGTAGAAATGATGAAACCAAAAAGGGTTCCAACCTAATGCAGGTGAAAACTTCAAGGAAAACTTAATATAAATGAAAAAAAATAACAGTAGAAATCAAACATGTTTGAACTGTAAAAAAATGTAGACAAGAAGATAAATGAGCAATAACAGTCAAATACTCAAAATGAATTCTCAAAATGTAGACTAAAGCATATTGTAGTCTAAACTAAAACAGATACTCAAAGTTTACGAACTGTATGCGAAATGCTAATAGAATAGAAGAAGTCTGAACTAAAACTAAAATAAATCAGTCTCAAAAAAACTTCACATCTGCTTCTTAGGGCACGTCCTTCGATTATGAGTACTCAATTCATTACAGCCACCGCAATTTCTCATCTTCTTCTTGGGAATTGAACCTGTATTAGGAATCCTTTTCTTCTTACTTGGACGTCCTCATTGTGGTAAAAATTTAGGTCCATGAACAACAGACTTGGGTGAAATTGTCGCATGCCTTTCAACTGTGGGAACTGGATGGATTGGTCGTGAATACGACTCTCGATAGAACTTAGTGGTGAAGTAGTCTTCAACATATTCATAAGGATCTTCTCCATTCCCCATTATACACCTAACAGCATGGGCGCAAGGGAAGCCATTGATTTTCCAGCGGCTGCAAGAGCACGTCTTTTCTTTCAAATCAACCCTTTGTATTAATGAGGCATGAACTTCATACACAAATTCTGACGACTTGGTAACACTGTAATCACGGCTGTGCATCTTATTGTTATAGAGTTCAGTTTCCATTTTTGGACACAAAACTCCTTGCCAATCGAACGATTTCACAGATTCTTCACGACGGGTGCACATCATTTCCATAAGCTTCAGTCGTATTTTATCAACCATGACAGCAATAGGAATCTCCCTCTCTTCCTTAACCCAACCATTCAAACATTCAGCAACATTTGAGCACAACTCCCCATATCGACAGGCCGGGAAAAAAATACTAACCCATTTATCAACTGGAGCTCTACTAAGATATTCTTGTAACTTCTGATTTTTAACCAGCATCAAGTCATCCCAACTCTCCTTAAACTCTACATGTGTATTCGCGTATGCACATTTTTCAAACAACTTCAGTACATAATTGTTATATGTCTTGGCTGACTTAGGCAAGCATGCATTAACATTGTTTGTCATGTGCCAGTAACACCACCCATGATATGCACCTGGAAAAAAACGGGAATATTATTGACTAAACCACTACCTCGATCACTCACAAATGTAAGTTGTCTTTGATGAGAAACCACTTCCCTGAGTTGCTCCATAAACCATTTCCAGTTCGCATCAGTCTCAGATGAAACCACAGCATAAGCTAAAGGGTAAATTCCTGCAAAAATCAAACAAAAACAGAAAAAAATGACAAAACAACACAGCAAAAAAATGATGAAACCAACAAGACAGAAAAAGGTTTCATCAAAAAAAAAAAAGATAAAAGAAACCAACAAAAAAAAGTTTAAGAAAAAACATTACCATTATCCCTGTTTAGTACTGTTGCTGCCATCATGTGACCGAGATATTTACTCTTTAAATGTGTTGCATCCATGAATAGCAAGGGACGGCAGTAATTAAATCCACGGATACATGCCCCGAAGGCAATGAACAATCTCACAAACTTTTGACTCGCGTCAGTTTCCAAAACAACACGGGATCCAGTATTGGTTTCAGACAATTGCTTTGTAAACCATTGCAAGTAAGCAAATGACTTCTCATCCTCTCCCCATGCCATATTCAGTGCATATCTCTTCCCTGCGTATGCATAATAACGACTTATGTCAAATACATATTCTCTTCTAATTTTTTCCATAATATCCTTTGTCTTCTTCTTTGGGTTCTGTTTAATATCATACTTGATCAAGGAACTTATTAGCTTCTTTGATACATGTGGTACGTTAATAAATCCACCGTCACAAGTATGTTGATTATTTAACTCCTCTATAATAAAGGGACTTCCTTCGACACCGTCGCAAGAAACAACATACATGTGCCAATTACACTTGTTATTCTTCTTGTTAGCACAACAAGCAGCGATCCGCAACTTCTCATTTCTTGTCACCTTATATGCATAGCCATTTGCAGCATGGTACTTCATAAAATCGTGACGCACTTGGTTCACACCTCCTGGAAACACTTGTTCAACACTGTGAAAAAAACCTAGCCAACGAGCGGATTTCAACGGTTCTTTGACTACGTTAGGGTCATCATAATCAGTGACATTGGTAACTACTGGTTGATTAACAGGTACAACTTCTGACCTATGGCATGATGAACTTGAACTCTCACCTATGTGGCATGCTGAACTTGAAATTTCACCTCTATGATATACATATAAGTCTAGTGTTGGCGACTTGTTAAAAAGAGAAAACACAACAGCTGATTGGAGATCAAAATCAGACTGAAGAACCTTTTGCTGCTCACCAAATTTTTGAATGATTTCAATAGTTGAGATAGTTGAACCCAATTTAAACAAATATTATCCTTCAAATCCATAAGAGTTGATCGTAAACCAATACGAAACGACAATGAAGCTTCACTGTGACATACAGATGCAATAACAGAGTCCATATCTACAAGAAAAAAGTATGGAACCAAAAAAGGTTTCACTCAATTTAAACTGAAAACTATATGACAACTTAACAACAAAAAATTTCCATTCATACAGATTTCACTATGAACAACAGAAAACAAACAAAATCAACAGAAGCAAATCTATTTCAACACGAATAACAAAGTAAAATTGTAACATTATTGTATCTTCTCTATTGAAATCAACTAGAAAATTCAAAACAAATCAAATGAATAAAAATACCTGGAAATCGAAATCGCGATCCTGATGAATATAATCAGACTACTCCAACGGAAGATTACAGACTCAAGATGACAAATCGAAGGATTAAATTGTTACTTCTCTTATTTTCTTCGAAGAAGATGAGAACCTAAAACCAAAATAATTGAATTTCTTCAACAATACATATCAATTTTCATATTCGGAGGATTGAAACCTATGATCTCTTCTGTTATTCAACTAAATTGAAACAAAGCCGAGCTCGGAAAATTGGTTTCTGAAATAATCAGAATCGAACCGGAGAAAGAGATAAAAATATAGATCTGGTTTTGATTTTTCTAGATATCTCTATAAAGATTCTGGTAGAGAATATACGAAATCAAACCCTAAAATCTAATTAGAGGAAGATTATGATAGAGAAGATCTTCAATCCTCTCCTCCGGTCTTCTGAAATTGTATTTCCTCCAAAAATTTCTATTTTGAAGAACAAACCGTATATATGGTTAAGGGTACGATTGGAATTATCATATCTGTTAAAAACTAAATTTAACTAGTTTGAATTGAAATGGGGTTTTTGTTCCATTTTCAATGGATACGGTTTTCATGTGGCCCAAATAATATGGATGGTGTTTTTGTAACTCTAAGAATATCACCCTGGTTTTTTAGAGCTTAATACGTAGCCTTTATTGTTTATAATTATCTCCTCGCACTACTTACAAGGCCAAGAGCAAGAACCCTTGTTTTAGACAAGTCCGTTGCCATCGATGATTCAGAACTGACATCAACCAAGCCCCCAAACTTATCACCAATAATTTTGAAAGTTGAAAAATCCCACAAATTAAAAGGAACTCCTCTAATCCCAATCCACTGTTTCTTAAAACCCCCTTGATTTAGTTTAGGAATGGCATTAATACCAGCAAAACATGGGAAGATTTGTGTGTCAACAGCTCTATCCTTCCAGTTTCCAATTTTTCTTACCGTAGAGAATTCAGCATTAGTGTTTACATTGAAGATTTCTCTGAAATCATCGATTGGTTGAAGTTCAAAGCCAAAACTCCAACCAAACTTACTCATTATCCATTTACCCACTTATTCCCATCCAAAATTGAGGACTTCTGATGCAACTTCTACTACTAGGGTTCTTTGCAAAATCGAATTTAGATCCTGATCAGAATATCGTTTAAACAGAGGCAAATCAATTTGGTTTTTCTTTGGCTGAGAATGATCATTTCGATTTGGTCCAAACCAAGCATTAAAATTTGTCTTAACTAAAACCTCTTTTTAATCTTTCCTTTCTTTTGGCTGATAAACACTACTAGACATTAAATCCTCCCAAAAAACCGTTGTATCCCACCATCTAATTCCATCAATACCGGCTAGAAAGAAAAGTGTAACCGGATATTCCTTATTGTGACAAAACTGCAAACGTATAAATTCACCAAACTCATTGTTTCTCTGGTAACAAGCATCCAGTATTCATCTTCTCTAAAATTCCATTTGATTAACTTTCCATCACCACCATTTTCTTCCATCTTTAGAAGGCGTACTAACCAGACTCCGGCGTTGAAACTAAGCCAACAAAAACTTCTTCTATTGCTTATCCACACTGCAACATGAATGATATCTCTACACCCTTTTTCCCCATGGAAGCACCAATAGTTTTTCTTTCCACCTTGATATTTTTCTTGTCTCTCAACTTACCATCTGATCTAATCTTACCCTTTTCTTCATAAGTCTTGAGCGGATTGCACACACTGGATCTTGATCTCTTTCATGTTTGAGTCGTAAAACCATCCTTATCAACCATTCTGTTAAAATTAACCATTTCCGGCGAGAAAGTTGACTGGGAATATTTTTTTCTCTATCCTTACTTTTCTTCGTGTTCTTTGTTTTTGCTTGATATTTGTTCGGATTCTAATATGAAAGGAAGTTGATGTTACTCTAGGTGATGCCGTATCTAATAATGGTGGATTAATAAAAGAGCCTCTCCAATGGAATGTTTCTGAAGAAAAAAGTTTTAATCCACGTAGGATTCACAACCATATTTATAAAAGATCATCTCCAACCCATTGATGTGAAGATTGTGGCAAAAAAAAAAGTTAGACATCCTTTAGGTGAACCTCTATTTTTAGACATTCACTTAAAGGATGTCTTTCCATCCTAGTAACATTCACTTTTTTTTCTTCGTATTTTATACTCAAAGGATGTCTTGAAAGTAATGCCACATATGGAATATCCATATTCACCATTGGAGAAGATCTAAGGTTCTATCGTCTTTGAATTTCTCATTTTCTACCTGAAATCGTCTTCTTTCGTTCTAATAATGGTCAAAATGCTTATTTTCCTCTAGCATACACCCTAATTTGGTCCTTAAATTTCTCGATAATAGTTTGTAATCATATATGTTTGCTTTTTATTGTATGATTTAACTTGGCAGGTGCCTATGACAATGAAGAAATAGCGTTTATTATAGTAAAGGTTTTCCTTTGAACAAAAATTCCTAATAAAATAACCTGGCTAATTTGGGGCCTATTACTAGATGATAAATGTCATTAAAAATAAATTTCACACAACCCGTTATCCAACTATTATTTAACTACCTATTTTACCCTGATTAATTAGCATTTAATCGTATTAGATGTTAATTATATTTTAGATGTGAGATCAACTAATGTTAAATCAATCTTCAAAACATCAGATAATTGAAAAGTTTTGATTTTTTTTCATAAACAGTACCCATAATCGGTTACGTTCATGTAGTCGTAAACCGATTTTGGTTTGGTGCTTTAGAAATTAACAGAGGACTTCCAGAATCGGTTTACGTAAGCATAAATAAAATCTGATTCTTACAATCGGATTTTCTTAAGTCATATAACCCGATTATGACCTTTTCACAAGAATTTTTTTCATTCATTGATTATCGTAGGAATGATGAATGCATTTAGCACATGCATCAAGCCTTTAAACCCTTAGGCGTCCCTATTAAACGAGTTATAGTCTCGTGATGGTTTACATAGAGATCTACCCACAAAACTTACACAAGAACTTCCAAAACCATCAATCTTCGTCCGAGGAATCCGAATCTGATCCACCCACCATGAAGTCCGGGGCATGCTCCAGAATTTTGGATACCATGAAGTGATAGCTTGCATCAAAGGCGAATGCTTCCCCATTTTCTTCCAAGTAACGGGATTTCACAAATTGGTACCACAAAAACACGACACAAACTTACTTTGTTAGTGATGTTTAGTAATAATATCAAACAACTTGGATTACGTAAATAAACCACAAAAATACTCACAAATCGTTCAATGGAGTAGCTAAAGTAGCTAGCGTTTAAAATTCTTTTTTGGACAGCTATAAAAGCAAGTATCACATTTTCAATGGCTAGGTGCTTATCATGGATTTGTTGAACACTTTTTCCATTAGGATTCCCAAAATCGTGCCTATATTTTCCATGCACCTTTGTCCAAAAGGTTTCGGCATATACCCTTACGTAGGACTGATTTTTAATTCGAGTTTCGGCGTACCATGCTTTGGTGATGTATAGATCTTCATTTGAATCAAATGCTGCCATTTCTTGTATGTCGAGGTATGAAATGAGTATTTGTGAAGTATATGGAGTGGTAGGGAGTAGAATGGGCAATTTTAGGGCAAATGGGGTCCAAGGATGAGGTTTCTATATATAGAGAAAGACCCCAACATCTAGTTTTTTTGTGGAAAAATGAAATAATTTAGCTAATCGGTCTTTTCGAAGGTCCATAAAATCGGTATTTATGTTAGCCAATATAAACCGATTATGGACAAGTAAAATTTTTGAATTTTCACCGACACAAATCAGTTTATATAATTGCACATGTGATTCGATTCCACCTAGAAAAAGATACAGAAAAAACATCATTTATAAGGCATCAAAAATCGTATCATACTGACATCACACATAAACCGATTATGTTATGGACCCAAGACAATCGGTTTATGTTGACATATCGAGTAGCCCGATTGTTGGCATGTGTTTGGTTAACATCATTGTTGAGCATGCATAAACTTGTTTTACGATACACATAATTATAATTAAAACTTTAAGTTCAAACCATGATCATCCAAAATAAAAACCTTAAACATCCCAAAAGTGTGTTAAAAACTTAAAACTTAAACAACCAAGTCTTGAAAACTTAAACTTATAAATCATGGAGCAACAACATCATGATCAGCAACACCAAAAAATAAATTTCAGAAATTAATAATCAAACAAAGCTTAACTACATTTGCAAACAACTCCTCCATCAATGTTCTTTTGTCACTTATTTTGAGGATAACTTAGAATATTTCCTCTAACTTAGAGTTACTCGGAGTTCCAAGTATTTCTTCAGTGATTGTGTACCATTCTGTATTCAATTATTGATTCCATCAAAATCAAGAATAAACAATCTAAATCTATCAAAAAGAATTAGAAAGATGGTTAGGCCAAGAAGAACGATAAGGGATATCCCTTACTTGAAACTTAGATAAATGCGTCAAGAAATCATCTCACTATGGTAAAAAGAAATCCATTGTCTAAACAACATCTTAAAAACTTAAACTTTTATTACCTAAAACTTAAACTTTTATTACCTAAAACTTAAACTTATAAATCATGGAGCACCATCATTAGGAGCAGAAACACCAGGAGCATTTGCAGCATCATCTTCTGCTTTAGCAATGGTTGAAATTCTTTTATTTCTTCAAACATAGCTTCCAAATGTCTGTCGCGATCCCTCCCAGCTAAAATCAAATCCCTCGTTCTCCTCACAAACCCGATGACCTCATGGAGCTCTTCCAGTACAAGCTTGTCTACCAGTGCGAGAGTCTTCTCCAAACGGGTCTCACGCCCATACGGAAACTTGTAAAGGCTTCTTTGTGGCACGGGTTGTGGTTCCCTTTGAATATCCTCATGGGTGAGCTTTCAAGTGTAAAATGCTAGGTGACCGAAGTCCATACCTAAAAAAAAAAAAATCTAGTTCACAATCAGTACATAATTAAACATATTGTAATCTGATTTTCAACGGAAAAAAAACACAAGAATGTCAAGCACCCACAATCGGTTTATATTGTACATATATAAAAACCGATTTGTGAAATGGAATCTGAAGAGACAATTCACAATAGGTACATTGACAAGCAAATAAAATATGATTAAGGAAACCCATATCTTGAAAGAATTTAGTACCTAGAATCAGGTATGCTAATGCACTTATAAACCGATGATACAGGTGTATCCGTACTCCTTTAGGGAACTTAGTTAACCTCAAGATAAGTTGAGGGAAGAATCATATTCTAGGAAGGAATCCTTTTTTAGGAATAATTCCTAGTTAGGGAAGAGTTTTTTTTTAGGCAGTACTCTTAGTTTAGGAAATAGATTCCTAATAGAAATCCTTGGTCGGCTGAGTACGACGAAGGATATAAATAGAGGGATTTGGCTAATAGCTAAGGACACATATAATAGATACAAAAAACCTAGTAAACAGTTTAAGGTTGTTCCACTGTTTAGAAGATTGTGAGCGTAACAAAGAGAGAATTGTAATCGTTTTCTTGTTTATAATCTAGAGAAGATATTTTTCTTCGAATTACTATTTTGTTCTGTTTTCTAAGTCTTTTTGTCTATTATTATCCTGAATTCCGTCTCTATAATAATATCTTCCAAAGTAAAGGGATCATACGTATCAAGTTGGTATCAGAGCAAGGTTAGTTTCTAGGGTATATCCTTGTGGTTTATGGTTTTCACTAGATACCTCTACATAAAGCTTGGTGAGGTACTCGAGAAGCTAGAGGCTATTAAGAAAACAAGGGGATCAAGGATGACAAAGTCAGATGATGATCCTAAGGAAGGACAACCACAAAATATGGAAGAAAAGTTGTCTACGATGCAAACAGACATGAAGCCAATTCAAGTTACCCTTCAGGAGCTGAGTGAATGTATTCGTTCTCATACACCCAAGCCGAAGAGGAAGAAAAATATTACACCTTCACCTGAAGCTTCGGAAAAAGATGATTCAGAAGAAGAAGATTCAGAAGAAGAAGAAGAATAATAAGAAGAAGAGGACGAAAAAAAGAAAAGCAAGTTTCTCAAAAGCCCTACTTCGACTAAACTTCATGGCAAGAATCTGAACATTGATTTTAAAGTGATGGAAGTGTCAACGTAGATAAATTGGATGATTGGATTGAACGTCTAGAGACGTATTTTTCTTTCTTTGAATATAGTTCAAGGAAAAGATTGCTTTCGCGGCATTGAAGCTACAAAAGCATGCTCTAACCTGGTGGAAAGCTTATCAAAGACAAAACCAAGGTAAGGGAGTATTGTCGTGGAAAAGATTAAAGGCAGTTGTAAGGAAACAATTTTATCCTGTTGGCTACCTTGAGGGGAGATGGTTCAAGTGGTACAACTTGAAGCAATCATACAACCAAACCATACAAGAATATACTTCGGAATTTCGGAATCAAGCTATGGTTTTTTATTTAGGCTTGGAAGATCATACTATCTATATGAAGTATATTTTCGGGTTCCATGAGTATATACGGAAGGAGTTGAAGATATTTTCAGTCGACACTATCGCTGAAACAAGTATAAAAGCTAATGCTATTGAAGGCAGGCTTAGGAAATCTGATTCAAGGGGTAATACTAAGGGAAAATCTGGAGGTACCACTGTGAAATGAGGTGAAAGGATCAAACAAGAAGGGAAGTCTAGTGACAAGGAAAGTTTGACTTGCGCCCATTCAAATAAAACATGTCACGTTATCGACAAGTGAAGGGTTAAGAACCCTCATCTAAAACCTAAAGGGTTGCAGAGAAAAGAAGCCAAGAAGGCAGCACTAGTCGTGCAAACTCCAAAAGAAGTCCAAGGACTAACGGAGCCCAATTTAAAGCTTTCTCTTATGACAGGGTCAAAAGAAAGACCTTCAAAAGATGATCTTAGGGAGCAACTCTTCACAGTAAAGATGCAAGTTAAAACATCAGTGGTTGATGTTGTTATTGACTCGGGAAGTCAAAAGAATTTACTTTCAAATTCTTTGGTGCAGAAGTTAGGATTGAAGACTATCAAACATACAAAACCATATCCTTTAGGATGGATTCAAAAGGAAGGAGGATTACAAGTTTCACAGAATGCACATTCAAATTGTCTCTAGATGAGTCATATATTGACGAACTCACATGCGACGTAGTTCCTTTGGATGTCTGTCAGGTGGTACTAGGTAGTCCTTACCTATGGGGTAGAGATGCAACTCTACATAGAAGGGAGCAAAAGTATACCTTTACCAAGGATGGATAAAGTTTTGTGATTCGGGCTATAGAATCTCCTCCGGGGGGAGAAAGCTTAATCACAACCACTCAGGATAAGTGTTTGGTGAATGCTAGCACGAAGTTCATTCTCCTTGTGATCCCTTCTCTCGAGGAGAAGCCGAGTAAAGTTTGTTTGGAAGCCTTGTCTGCACAACAAGAATGAGACCTAGAAAGGTTGAAGTTGAAGTATAAGGATTTATTTTCAGATGTCACGGGATTACCGCCAAAGAGGAGTGTGGAGCATGAGATCATGTTGACCGGGGAGAGTTTTCTACCTAATGTAGGTCTTTATTGCATAACTGTAGAGAAATATAATGAGATCAAGAAACAAGTCCAGGAACTTCTAGAATTAGGAATGATAGTGCCAAGTGCTTCACCTTGTGGATCAGCAGTGTTGTTGGTGCCAAAGAAAGATGGGGGCTAGCGTATGTGTATTGATTATAGAGCATTGAACAAGATCACAATCAAGAATCGTTACCCTTTACCTAGGATAGACGACATGATGGATCAGTTGGAAAAAGCTCATGTCTTTACAAAGTTAGATTTCAAATTAGGATACCACCAAATGAGATTTCGAGAATATGATACATGGAAGACCGCTTTCAAAACCAAATAAGGCTTGTTCGAATGGTTGGTGATGCCTTTTGGTTTGTGTAACGCTCCAGCGACGTTTATGCGTTTGATGAATGATTTGTAACGTCCTTTTATAAAAGATTTTGTGATTATTTACTTGGATGATATCCTAATATACAGCATAACTTGGGCAGAGCATCTCATTCACGTTGAGAAGGTGTTTAAAGTGTTACATGAAGGCCAGCCGAAGTTGAACGTAAAGAGGTGTGAGTTTGGGAAGGAGGAATTAGTGTATCTCGGATTCATTGTTGGTGGTGGACAATAGAATATTGATCCAAGGAAGGTTGAAGTGATCAATAAGTGGCCTAGACCTAGTACCGTAACTGAAGTTAGAAGTTTTTTAGGGGCTTGCACATACTTGCGTAAGTTTATCCAGAATTTTTCAACTATTGCAGGACCATTACATGGTTTGACGAGAGTTAAAGAAAAGTTTGAATGGCAGCAAACCCATGAAGATGCTTTTCAGTTACTTAAAAAGAATATTTCAGAACCACCGGTGTTGGCATTGCCTAACTTACAACGTACTTTTGAAGTTGAGACCGACGCTTCTAACTATACATTGGGAGGAGTGTTGTTACAAGATGGTAAACTAGTAGAGTACCATTCAGAATTGTTCTCAGGTGCTATTAATAACTACACACCTTATGACAAATATTTTTATGCTTTATATCAATGTATTAAGCATTGGCGAGTGTATCTCTTAGGTAAAGAAGTAGTGGTACATTCTAGTCACAAACCATTGGAGTATCTACACGCTCAGACGAAACTACAACAAGCCCGACACATGAAGTGCATGTCTTACTTGATGAGTTTCAACATTATCATTAGGTACAAGAAGGGAGTAACAAAAAAGTTGGCAGATATGTTATCTCGACCTCCAGTTCAAGCATTGATGGTGGCAATGAGAATTTAGCCAATTGTTCCTCCAGAGTATGCCGAGTCATACGCATCCAAGAAAGACTTCAAAAAGGTGTTAGAAGGTGTAAAGAGTGGTTTGAAAAGTGAATATGAAGTCCGAGATGGATTGTTATACAAAGGCCAGTTACTTTGCATACTAGAAGATGGAGATATTTTTACAGTGGTTGAGAGAGGCACACACTTACCGAGTTGCTGGACACTTTGGGATGAATAAAACTCTACTTAACCTCCGGCGTTATGTCTTTTGGCTGAAGATGCAAGATGATGTGGCTAAGTTAGTGATTATAGATTTAATGTAGTTGTAGTAATGAGTGGTAAGGATGGTTCGAACTCTAAGACTTGTGAAGGAAATAGATTTTTAGATTTAATAAAATATATACACAAAAATATTAACAATGGTACAAGAGGTACTGGGGTTTAGGATTCCGCCGAATTCTTTTCTTAAGGTTCAAATAATGATTCTTTTAACAATTATAGCTCAATAAATATATAAAATATATTGACTCTTATTTTTGCCAAGATAAAATCTCCTTGGTTGGCATACTTATTGACTACAGGAGGAAGTACCCTGATGCGGAATTCCAATTGTTGTACACGAGTTTGCACTCAAGCATACTAGGATTCATATAAAGTGACAGAGCTCTACTAAGATAGTTTCACTATGGACATCATACTCGGAGTCAAACTAATCACATGAAAATATCAAGAAGAAGGAAAAAGAAAAATGTAGATGGTTGAAAAGTGAAAGGTGTTTCCCATATCTGTCTGAAGGCCTCTGCCAAGATGAACCTAACCTAAATGACTGAGATATCGGTCTGACTAATATCAACACACTGGCATATACAAGGGAACTAGTGGTAAATAATCCTAACTCTAGGTCAACACAACTGGCATATACAAGGGTACCAGTGGTCGACTTTATTGAATTTTATTCCGTTTGGTCTAATGGTCAGGTCACAATTTTTTTCTTTTTCTTTCTTTTTCATAATGTATATATTTATAATTATTATTATTATTATTTTTTTTTTTAGGTATCTCTATCACTCTATTTCATCCTAGCAATGGTAACAACTTGAATTGTGTGCCCCACCAAATCACTTAAAATAAAAGAAACATAAAAATAGAAAGTGAAAAAGACTCAACGAGATATGGCGAAACTATCATGTTATTTCTAACACCTGAGCTCTGTGCTTTTATGAATAGACTCTTTAGATGTTTCCATCTAATCAGATTGGTTCCTCAACTCCTATAACTAAAATGCTTCCATCCACTTAGATTGGTTAGTGCTATCCTTAATAGGCTTAAATTTCTAGGCTCTGGAGTTTATTTATTGCAACTAAAAAGTTTCCCATACCCCCAAACTTAAATCTAACATTGTCCTCAATGTTCTAAAGATGAAATTAAAAGCATGAACAAGGAGAAACTGTTACCATTTGAAGAAAAATAGTTAAGGAAGGATATTACCGTGTTGCATGAGATTGGGTTACCTCCCAAGAAGTGCTAAGTTTATAGTCTTCAGCCAGACTTAGGAAAGGATCAGTCAACTCGAATTGTATAACAGTAGCCGGAATAACTGTGGGTCTTCAAAACCAAATAGAGCTGACCATAGGAAACTGCAGCGAACCAAGAAAATGGACAAGAATAACATGCCCTTACCTAGTTTCCTGATAACTATCGCTAATTGCGGTTCAGGTTCAGGTTCTATGAAAGGGTATAAATAGAATATTTTCATTGGCTGCGTTTCTTCATAGGTTGGATCCAAATTATTAGGTCCTAGAGTCTGGAAAAACTCAAATAAGAACATAGAATCACGAAGTAATAACCTAAATAATTGCGGATCCTCTAAGTCAATCAGGTATGACTTACATAATTGACCACAGTGAGAGTAGTGGTCAATCTTAAGCAAATGTGTCGATTCTAATTTCCTAAGGCATTTAGGTTTAGTCTCACAACTTAATATTCGACACATTTGAAATTTATAAGTTCCCACATTTGGAAGAAAACTATTTGGTGGGAAAACAAAATCAATCTTGGTATTATTACCTGGGTTAACCACATCAACCAGAGGATGGGTTTCTAACAGTTGACACTCTTGTTGGATATCATTAGGTTCTGGAAAACGATTATGAAGATAATATTGTAAGATGGTTGAGGCATTGATGTCAAGTCCCAAGTGAGGGATTTTACTAAGAGTTAAAGCACATGGAGAATGATACTCACCTCCAAACTTAGAGTTTTCAGTGTCTCTAGATAGACTAGTCACAACTTCCCTAATTTCTAGGTCATCAGATTCCTGAAAATGGGCAATTGATTCTTCTAAGTCAAGTTCATCCTCACTAATCTCTACGAGTTCATCTAAGACTATCGTTTCTAAATCGTACGACTCTAGAACAGTATTCTCAGGATAAACCGGTTCCTCTAAACCTTTCTTGGCTTCGTAAACAGGACATACTACATCGTCTAAAACGGGGGTATCTCTAGTCAAATCCTCGTCCTTTTGAATAGGTGAATAATTGTTAAAATTATTAGGATCTGAACCAGAAATAATATAATCACTATAAAGCTCAATTGGGTTATTAGCTTCCTGATCACTATGCCTACATATTTCATGCTCTTCATCAATATTATCCTCATCATCATAATATAATTTTTGACATTCAATAATTCTCAATCTTTGTTCCAAACTAGGCGGTCTATTTTTATAATACTTCTCGTAGATCTCTAGAGGTGATTCATCGCTAACCGTTGGAACATCCCAATGTCGTTTCCCTTGCATATATTCACCAAGAGTCATTTTCGAAGATGTCTCTTGATAACGAGAATTTCTACTCATATATTCTCGTAACGTCATCTCAGGTGGCGTCTCCTGAAAAGGATTCATCACCGAAGAAATACAAACTACAGAGGAATTCTACACAATCACAAACAAGGCTGACTCAACCAAATCAAACCTATAAATTCTAGCAAACAAAAAGCATGATGGCTCCACTTAGATTGTTTCTAGACCAGCTTCTATCTTCCGAAAGGGAATTCGTTGCAATTTGAGCAAACCCCTCTGGAATCAATCCGAGTCAAAGTAAGTTGAATCGAGGCGAGGGAAGCTTAGTAGAGCTTTGATACCCAAGGCCTCACCGCATTAGAAGGCGGCGCAGTCACGCATTCAACTCACAGAAACCATCATGAACTTTGGAGTGTGCTTAAAGAGCAACCAATATTTTTCGAACGAGTTTCCTATTAAGCTCGTTACCCTATAGGTATCTTTCTAGTCAAAATTTTAGGCTTAGTTTCGCGTTTGGTTTCATTTTCCTAAGGCGCGCAAGAAGGGAGCGGTGATGAAATCCGAAACCTTATCTTATATGGCCAGTTCTTTCCCTTTACTAGGAATTTAAAAACAGTCCATATTCAAGTCCTCAGCATATATTCACCTTAAGGAAAACAGTAAACCCGCTTGCTGGAGATTCACGGGTGATTAGAATTTTACCTCCCGTACCAGACGGGCGAAGAACCGTTGAAGTCGACTCGGGCCACTGACTCCGGTGTCAGTGTGCGAACCCGAGGGGCCGAGACGATATAGTAATTGTCGTCCTTCCCTGCAAACAGTTTGTATTTATTATTTTTTTATTTATAACCCTTCCGTAGGGTTTTAAAAAAAATGTCCAATGTTCAAATTAAAGTCCAAAAAGAAAAAGGGAAGTCTAAAAATTAAAATAAATAAATAATAATAACAATGTCTCTCTGTTTTTTTTTCTCTCTTTTTTATAAAATAAAATAAAATCTTCTTATTTCGCTCCTTTCGCTTTGCCTTTTCCTCCAAGTCTTTAAGTATTCACCAAAAACTTTGGCAAAATTTTCTTCCGCTCCAACTTCCAAAATCTGAAAGGAAAAGACAAAAACCCAAAAACGTAAAGAAGAACAAAAAATAATAAAAAAATCTAAAAATGCTACCTAAGCACAAATCCGCGTCGGCGGCGCCAAAATGATTATAGATTTAATGTAGTTGTAGTAATGAGTGGTAAGGATGGTTCGAACTCTAAGACTTGTGAAGGAAATATATTTTTAGATTTAATAAAATATATACACAAAAATATTAACAATGGTGCAAGAGGTACTGGGGTTTAGGATTCCGCCGAATTCTTTTCTTAAGGTTCAAATAATGATTCTTTTAACAATTATAGCTCAATAAATATATAAAATATATTGACTCTTATTTTTGCCAAGATAAATTCTCCAAATATTAGATGTAAATGTTATGCACGAGACATCAAATCATCTAAGCTAAGCATGCCGCATCAAATCAAATGACAACTAATTTTTTCAAATCATAATTTCAATTAAAATTAGTGCAAAAGTCATGAGAAGAATTAAATATAATTACCCAAGTGTGAAATAAGGCTTCCTCCATCACCCAAGTGTTGGGGTTTAGCTCCTCATATTAATCATAATCTTAGAATACATGTATAAAGCTCAAAAGTTGATTAAAGGGAGTAAAACAAGTGAACAGAAAAATTGCAACAGAAATAACTGTTGCAAAGGCACTGTTCACCGTTACAAAAGGAACGAGAAAAAGATAAACTGTCGTTGACGCGTTTTAAGACCCACACTACGACTGTCAATAGACTGTCTTCGGAAGTGTGTTCTTCATTTCTTCATCTTCATCACGAACAGCAGCAGCAGCAGAGAGAATTGCTGATTATTCCTCTCTTCTCCTCCCAACTCTCAACACCTCTCTAGTAGACCCAAAGAGCCTATTTATACCCGACAGCGACCAAATATCTCCTCATAATTTCTCCATATAATCCTTCATTATTCGGTTTAAAGAAAAATATTCTAAAAATATTTTCTTCCCTGTTTTGTTTGATCACGCGTCTGCAGCTGAAAAATCAACTTAATTGTCTTCTAAACGGTCCAAAAGTATGCTAGAGTCCTCCATGCATCATCATAACACGTCCGAATCCCTCAAAAATCCTCTCAAACCCGTGACTGCCCTGTTCTCTGATGATGACTTGTTTAGCCGATTCTAGCCAAATTCGATCGACCAGAACGCTTGCAATAGGTTTATATATATCCTAGGAACAATCTCACCAAGTTTCAGCCATTTAATCACCCTAAAACACCTTCAAAATTGGATCGAAAATTCTGCCAGTTGAAAGGAAGCTTTTCCCGCCAATTTTGATTTTTCAAATAAAGAAGATGACCTCCCCCTAATACTGTACGGGTGTCCCTTTAGCAATTTGGGCTGAAATAGTAATTCTTGGGTGGAAATAATAATTTTTCTGGGTTCCTTCGGGACATTTCTGGGACGTTTCCGGTGCATTTCTGGGGTGCCTTTAATACTTTATCCTGGGGTGTAAAACACCGCTTTTCGAGCCAATTTTGCCGCAAAAGCTTATTTCTTTAAAAATACCTACAAAGACATAAAATAACAAAATAAATACAAAATCAAGCACTAACAATACATACAATTGAGACAAATTAGACACATAAATGTGTCTATCAGTTAGTTTGAGGGTGTAAGTTGTGTAGCACTTCTAAGCCTTCCAACAGGAAACATGGGTTATATCTACCATTACCAGTATCATCAAGACCTTGGGAGAGTATTTCTATGAATTTTCTTGGTGGGTTACCAAAAACCAAGTCTGGTTATGATTACTTGTTCGTTGTGGTCGACCGATTCAGCAAGATGATCGCATTAATTCCATGTACAAAGACGGTAACGGGAGCCGGTGCAGCAAAGCTCTTCTTTGAGCATGTGCGGAAGCATTTTGGATTACCTACTTTGATTATTTCTGATAGGGATAGTCGATTCCTTAGTCATTTTTGGGATTCCTTATGGAAGATGATGGACACTAGATTAAAGAAGAGTACAGCTTTTCATCCACAAACAGACGGACAAACATAAGTGGTTAACAGGACTATGGTTCACATGTTAAGGAGATATAATTCTAAGTATCCTAAAACTTGGGATGAGAGTCTACTATATATACAGTTTGATTTCAATTGAGCAGTTCACAGTTCTTCGGGAAAGTCTCCTTTCGAGACATGCTACGGTTACTTACCACCTAGACCGTTCGATCTAGTATTTTCTAGTGACACCTCAATGGGGGGTAAGGAAGGAAGTGAACGAAATAGGCACAAAAGTTCTTGGACAAGATATCTCAAATTCACGCGACTGTTGAAGCACAATTAAAGAAGTCACAACCCAAAAACAAAGCAAAGCATGACAAGCATCTTGTGACTTGTAATTTTGGTGTAGGTGACTTGGTATGGTTAAAATTAGGTAAGGAACGACTGAAGAGGGAAGGTAATAAGTTGAAGCCATTGAGGTATGGACCATTTCGTATTCTCGATCAGATTGGTGACAATGCCTTTCGTCTGGATCTGCCACCTTATCTAGGAATATACTCGGTTATAAATGCCAAATAATTGAAGTTGTTTGAACCACCATTACTTGATGATGACGGAGACGACACTATGATCTTACCACGGGTATAAGACTCATGGTTTGATAGAGAGGAACCCCTCAAGGAAGACTGCATATTGGAGCGAAGAGTGACTAAAACCTGACAAGGAGAAAAAGAAGCTTTTCTAATTGGGTGTAAAGGTCAAATTCCTAGCAAGGCCAACTGGTTTAACAAAGAAAAAGGGACTCTCGAGTTCCCTAACCTTCATTTTTAACTCTCACCGGAGTTCAAGTTCTTAAAAGGGGGACCCATGATACAGGTGTATCTTTACTCCTTTAGGGAACTTAGTTAACCTCAAGCTAATTTGAGGGAAGAATCCTATTCTAGGCAGGAATCCTTGTGTAGGCATAATTCCTAGTTAGGGAATAGTTTTGTTTTAGGCAATACTCTTAGTTTAGGAAATAGATTCCTAATAAAAATCCTTGGTCGGCTGAGTACGATGAAGGATATAAATAGAGGGCTTTGGCTAATAGCTAAGGACACATATACTAGATACAAAAAACCTAGTAAACAGTTTAAGGTTGTTCCACTGTTTAGAAGATTGTAAGCGTAACAAAGAGAGAATTGTAATCGTTTTCTTGTTCATAATCTAGAGAAGATATTTTTCTTCGAATTACTACTTTTGATCTGTTTTCTAAGTTTTTTCGTCTATTATTATCTTGAATTCCGCCTCTATAATAATAGCTACCAAAGTAAAGGGACCATACGTATCAACCGATTCTGGTGATGTATTTTCATATTCCGATTCAGGGCCCAGAATCAGTATAAATTAATCATCATATAAACTGATTACTCTGCATAATCTTCATGGATGGAGAACAGAACCTAGAATCGGTTTATGCGATATGTCAACATAAACCAATTCTGGGTAGATCAAAGATTTTGATTTTCAAAAATCGAAATTTAAACATATAAATCAATGAAGAAATGCTAATACTAGAACGAGTTGATAGAAATTTACCTTTTTCTTGGTTGGATCGAAGATCGTTGGAGAAGAGGATCAAAAAAAATTGATTAGGGTTTTGAGAAAAGATTATGATGAATATAAAAAGTTTTTTTGATCTAGGATTTTATGTTTTAGGATTTTACTAAAAATATAGTAAATATTAGTATCTATATAGGTTAGTTTTAGGAATTAATTTGTGAGTAAATTAGACTTTTGGAAAATTTGACACCCCATACCCATGGTAGAGGTGGGAGAGCAATTTGATAAGCCCGAAATAATTGGCCGAGGCCCCAAATTAGCATGGCGTCATTAGGGGCGACCCTGAAAGAATTAGGGGCAACTATTTTATTCCCAACCCATAGACAAGGTTATGGGATGTCCAAGTTTGCGTAGATTACCTAAGTGCCCTTGAACAATCAGTATTTAATAAAGCGATATTATCTATTGATTACTAGTATTATCAATCTTGTGGCCGTTAGTAATCGGTAGATAAGTGAAGTTCATAAATAACTTTATAAACTACCGATTATGGCAGTTCCCAAATTCGATTTTTTTTTGAGATTTTAGCAAAAAGAAATTTTGAGGCAATTTAATAATCGGAGGTTACGTTACCTTATTAACCTACCAATTGTTAAAGTAGAAAACCCACATTTTATCGGTTTTGGAAAAAACTGAATCAGGGCAACCGTCTATAATCGGTAGCAAATGAATATCATATGCCTACCGATTGTATAATTGCCGACCTAACCTTTAGGCAACTAAAACCAACCAAAACCTAGGAATCATTTCATTTTCTTTCTTTCGTTTTCAACTCTTATTCTCCTATTCTTCTTCCCTTCCGATTGTGAAGACTAAAAACACTATTCCCCCTATTCAAACTTCATTCATCGTCGTCGTTCATCTCCGAATCAAAAACATCGTCGATTCTTCCATAAAACGATGACTGATACGAATGAACCCACGAGAGATCGAGAAAAATTAAAGAACAAAGCAATTGTAACTGCTGCAAACGAGGATGAACACGACGAAGACGACGAGCACGAAGAACATGAAGAGGATGACGTCGCTGATGTAGGTGGTGGTGGTTCTTCTGATAATCAAACTATCCAGCCAGTTTCCCCAATTAGGTAAGTTTCTATCATTTTATGGGTTTATATTGCTTCAATTTGACGAACCTATGAAAATTAGTTCTAGAGTTTTTGGTTATTTCCCAGAATCGGTAGTTTTGATCTTCAATTTAACTACCGATTGTGGCCAATTTCTAGGGTTTTCAGTTACAACGACCAGAATCGGGAGTTAAATTTTATGGGTTACTCCCGATTATATATCGTTGTTTGCCACTGAACCCAAGATGGACTTAATCGGTAGTTATTTTTTATTTTGCCTCCCGATTATAACAGAGGATAAGAACATGTAGGGACACATATATCGGTAGAATCGGGAGATATTATATATGGTATTTGACTACCGATTTCCATAATCGTTGGTTACACGAATTCAAATAACAACCAATTATGCAAGTTGTAAAATTTACAGAATTTGTGATTTTTGCAAAATCCAATTTTGGGGGTACGTTGTAATCGTAAGTAAGGTTACTTATTTACTTTCGATTATGTGAAATCGATGGATATGTTAAATTCTTTTGTTCCGATTATATATGTCTCAGAACATTATCAACTTCTGGATCCAAATTGATGCATAATCGGAAGATAAAACTATGACCTTACTCCCGATTAGTGGTAATCATAAGCAAAATATTAACCCGTGCTTCCGATTGTGGACAATCAAAATTTTATATTTTATTTGTGACTTCCGATTTTGTGGTTTGCAGTGCAATTCTTACGAACAAATTGTATTGCTTAGGGTCAAAGAGGGGGAAAGAAACTAAGCGCTAGTGCACGGAGATAAAGAGAAATTAGTCAAAAAGGAAATTCTAGCAATGATGGTACTCGAGAAGTAGTAGAACCAAGCGCTCCACAAGGAACTCAAGAAGAAGTACAACCAAGCGCTCCAGAAATAACTCAAGAAGAAGTGGAAACAAGCGCTCCAGAAATTAATTACAAGAAGGACAACCAACTGGTACACAAGGAGAAGGAGGAGCTACAAGGAAGCCAATCGCGAAGAATGCTTCCCACCTTGTCCCCATTGAGTTGAAGAAGATGGATTTTGAATAAGAAATCCTGGGGATGCTTAGAGATGGAGGAGTATTGTTATTTGGCTGTAAAGACTCATGAGACAGAGAAATATACGAAACCGAGGTAATAATTATATTCTTATTTACTAACATATTGTCGTTTTATTCGTAATAATAATCTATTGATTTTGTAATGTGTTGTGTGTTTAATAGTATCATTCCGATGCGATTCGTATACTCAAACCCACAGCCACCCCCACTTTGATGAAAAATGGCCTTTATATGGTGAATATGAAAGGTTAAAGACACTCATAGCCAACTCGGGGTTATCTGTTACCGCCGAGAATTCAATGTTGGACCATGATCGGGTAGAAATATCGGCTTTTGTGGAGAGAATGTATCCCGAAACAGAAAATTTTCAAATGTTGTTTGGGGAGATGATGATTACTCCGGATGATGTGAGGCGAATTCTTAATCTCGATAACCATGGTGAAGCAGTCAGGATTAACTACACAAAGCAGTTAAGTTGGGAAAAACTTGATGAACTCTATCAGAAGTGTCTTGGTTAGGATAAAGCAACAACGGACATTGAGTTCAACATGTGCTTTAGCTACAAGACTAGGAAGTTCAGCATGACTCAGTTGGTGAAGATGTTCAAAGGCACAAAGGATAAAGAAGAGTAAAGACCGTTAAGTGATGCCGAAGTGGGGTATGCGTCCACCGCCTATCTGTTGTGTGTATTGGGATGTGTTATATTCCTCAATACTAGTGGAAACCGAGTAGACGCCAACCTTCTACAACTATTGGATCCTCTCCATAAGGTCGCGGAATACTCTTGGGGGACGACATGCCTTGCATTCTTGATGACAGAGTTGAGAAAGGCGTCGAGGCTTAAGACTAGCCAAATTACGGGGAACATGAGTCTATTCCAGGTATTTTCTCAACTCTATTAATCCATTGATCAATGCGTTTTTTTGTTCATCTAATGTAAGAATCAATTTCTAATACCTGGTTCGACATCTATGTAGACATGGATCTATGACCACTACCCTGGTCTGAAATTGGCAGCAGAGAACCCCGAGTGGGAGAAAGGTACACCGAGAGGAATAAAGTACAAGTTCAATGACAACCTTTCAAGGACAAAGGAGCAACATTTGGTTAGCCTGAGGGAGAAACTAGACACCATGAAGGCCTCAGATGTATGTTTTGGTCCATACAAGGAAGACCGGGATAGTGGACATATATCGGGTCGCTCCGAGTTGTGTCGCTATTATGGACCGTTGTGGCACCACACATGTTATGTGATGTACAATGGCTCAATGATGATGCGACAACATGGTGATTGCCAAACAGTACCATGGCACCACATACACGACAAGTTCAAGTTGGACGTGGAGCATAGCGAGTCTAACCAGGACAACATCAAGGTTGTTTACTCTAGTTCACCTACTGTTTCTGAGTATTGGGATAAGAGGATGGACTTCATGGTGAACACTAGGAGACTTGTCAACCGTGGTGATGAACATGCTATAGACTATTTGGAGTGGTACCGGGAACATTCACATTTTCGTGTAATCCGTGAGATTAAAGCAAAGACGACCTCAGCGGCTTCCGTTTACAAGTGTATCATCATACAAAAAACACCAGGCTATGATCGATTGGTGCGTATTATTATATCTTTTCCCTTTATTAAGACTAATTTTTTTTAGGTAAACTCCATTTGATGTTATGTAAATTAAAAAAACATGTGAATAGGTTCAAGACTTTCTCCAAATGGTGCACCGATTGCATAACGACAGGGACTCCTGTGCTAATTGAGAAGATAAAAAATCACAGAGAGATGATTGAAAATGTTGATAATGCAGATTATGCAGCGGAGTATGGGGATAAAGTGGCGAAGAACCAGCCCAAGAAGAAAACATCAAAGACGAACAAAAGATCTCAGGCTTCTTCAAGCTCTCTTGCCGAAGGAAATACTGAGGGAGATGAAGGTGATGCTGGTGATAACGCTGGTCGTGCGAGTCGTGCTAAGCGTTCCAAAACTTTGGCGGATAATACTAGAAAGAAAACTAGGAAATATGTCTTAATGTGTTGTGCGAGGTTATGGATTATGTAGTTTTAACACTTTCTTTTGGATTATGGTGGTTTAAATACTTGTTTAGTATTTTGGATTATATGTTCTTAAGTTTATGTATTATGAATGTACTTTGTGTTAAGTTTATAACCTTCTCATCTGAGATTACAGATTTTTTTTTGCCAATAATCGGAGGATAAATATCAAACTTATCTACCGATTCTGGTAAATTTTCAAAAATTGCCCCGATATGTTCAGAATCGGTAGTAACATTATCTACCTTAACTACCAAAGTAGAACTAGGAAAGTTTACTACCGAATATGGTGGTTTCATTTCACAGTTTTTCTGTACAAAAAAACACTTATAATCGGACACAACATTTTCTCATTGACTACCGACTTACGTGGGGTTTATCATCGGTAGTTTTGATGACCTTCGCAGTCTATCGATTATTTAAGTTCCCAAATTCGAAAACTTGAGTTTCTTTCCGGTTTCATTTTTGGAGCAACTTCGTAATCGGGAGAAAAGTTAACTCCTATTCTACCGATTATTTAAGTTCCGAAATTCGAAAACTTGAGTTTTTTTCCAATTTCAATTTTGGGGCAACTTCATAATCGGGAAATATAGTATGATATTACACCCGATTGACCACACCGACACTACCGAATATGAGATTAGCCATCGATTGTGTACATGTGGTCTAACAATTATAAGATTAGCTACTGATTATTACACCAATATACCGGATTATAGGTTTCATGGAAAAAACGAGGCAGACCAAATAAACTACCGATTGTTGAGGGTATATTTGTCATTTAGAAAAATCGTAGATAAGGAATAACTTGAATTTAAATTTGGATGACCCGATTTTATCTTACACGTATGGCGCCCCTAATTCTTTCACGGTTGCCCATAACGGCCACAGGCAAATTAGCCACGTTAAAAAATCACAGAAACACCGCTCTCTTGCATGACATTGACCCCCTAGAGGGATTACTCATTTTCCTTTGGGAATTAGTCATTTGTATCCCAAAATAATAGGCCGACTTAAATACATGACCCGTTACATTAAAAATTTTGGGATTTGCCTCACCGTCAATAGATAACGGCACAACTCAGTTACATAGTGGGATCAAGGAAGGGTGTAGTCAACTTGTACAGCTGGTCGAACAGATGTAAAGATATTATTAGTGAAAAAGACGCATGTACCCTTCAATGGATTTTTTTTCCGGAAGGATAGAACTTATTAGGATTTGGCGATGGAATCAGGGTTTAGAGTAGATGGTGGGAGAAGGGAGAGTGATAAGTGATTACAGAAGATTTCAGGCGTAAATTTAGGTTATATCCCAAATCTTTTTCAATATCTATCCTTATCACGATATTTCCCGCCGGAAATTCGTTAGGTTTTTCTCGGATTTTGTTACTCTATCAGTTGTATATAAAGAACCAAGGATATAAGTTTTTTTGCTATCCTTTAACCAGTTGATAGAGTATAGCTTCTGGTGAAAACTTAAGTAATTTCTAGCGAGTAATTTCTGTTTTGGAAGAAATGGGGAAGAAGATAATGGTTGATGAAGAATTAATGAATAAGAAAACTGCTGCAACCTGTAAGAGGTATAATTCTTCTAACAGTAACCATGTTTATTTGTTTTCCATCTATAGATGTTCAATATTTGTTCTTATTTGGCTGTTTCTTTTGCTTGATTTAAAATTAGGTTTTTTTTTAATCGATCAATTCAGGTTATTGGGTTAAATGGTTTTATTTTCCAATTACATTTAGATTTTTTATATTCTCTGAGTCGATTGAATTTTGTTTTTAGATTAATGGGTTCCTGAAATTGAATTTTTCCTCGTACTGTTAGTTTTTCTCTTGACACTAAAATTTTGGTAGAACTTTTGAGTGCCATGTACATAGCCTGCTTATTTTATGTCTGCTGTGATTTTGGTACTTTCATCGAAAATAGTTTTTAACAATGTCTTAGTTTCGAAAAGGTTCAAACAAATGATTTTGATTAAGAAGTAATTATATTCTCATACTGTGTGGTTACAGTGGAAGGGATTTTGTTCTGGATTAATGAGTTCCTGAAATCAAATCTTCCTTTTCTTATGGGTATCGTCTCTTGATTTACGGGTGTTTCTGAGATAACATTTCTTTTTCTATAGCATTACACTTTAGTTTTTGATAATGTAAAGATGTTTATTTTTGGTGGTATTGGTATGTCGCGTCATGCTTAATAATGGGGTTCCGTTGATCTCTATGCAACTACTGTTGTTTAATTAATGGAATCGTGTCACGTAGCATATGCCTTGCTTATGAAATTGTCTTAATTCCTTGTATTTGTGAATTGCTCTATACTTTTCGTGTCTACAAATATCTCTTATGCATATCTATGATAACATATTTTGAATGTTGGTGACTTTTTTTTGTTGTTGTTCTCTTGTAGTAAAATGGAACCTGGACATTTGGTTACAAATAGTTGGAGGAAACACGCCCATGCAAATCAGAGGTAATTTATCTCTTTGGTCATAATATGTCAGTAAAGATGATATTTTCTGTTAGCTGATCGGTAGCACCTATTGAGACGGGGATCATATTTTCTTGTGCTAAACCATGCTTTAGCTGATTGTTGTTAGCGACGAGGATCATATTTTGTTGTGCATCTTTGGTGTGCTTCGTCTGTCCTTGTCCTTAGCTGATCGGTAGCACCATTTTGCTGTTCATTCACTTATTTATTATTTTCTCACCAATCATCAGTGTCATGAAATTCTTAGGAGTGCATTAGTTGGGTGCAGTTTGATATGGATGTTTCTGTTTTGACCATGTGATCGTGTTCTCATGTATGAAGGTCATCCTCATATTTCGTTTTCCTATTTCTTGCTTTGGCTAATTTCTCAATCCTAACTTAGGATGATACAAAAGTTATGGCGTAAACGGTAATCCTTTTTATTGCTTACAGTTTGATTGTTTTTCTGCAAGTGTGATAGTATGATGTATGTTGGTGATAATGTTTTTTTTTCCAGCATATGATGAATATCTTGTAGTGATAATGCTCTTTTGTTATGCAACAGGGATTCAACACCTCAGAAAGGGCCAAGGGAAACTTTATCTCCCAGGAAAAGCCCAAGGCTGATTGAAAAAGCTAAAAAGACAGTTGGTGTTAATTTAGCTAAGATGGTTCTGGATTTTGAGAACCATGTTGAGGAGTCGACACAGGCTAGCAGTCAGGGCATTGTGAATCTAGATGATGATTCACTAGGTACTGAATTCTGGAAATCAGCCGCGGATAAAGTACATGTTGTTGAAGAAGCTGTCAATGCGACTAAGGAATCAGTGTTGCACCTTCAAAATGTTAATGCAGATGATTGTCACCCGGAAGACCAACCATGGAGCCAACCACTCATATACAGTGAGGGTGAAGATGATGCAGATTGGAAGGAGTTTTTACACAATTTTAGTATGAAAAGCAGTGCTGGTAAGGATAGTGAGGAAGACGATGAAGGTAATGTTCATATTTTGAAATTTTAGAATTCATCGATTATGTTATGTTTACAATTTGATATTAATGTGTATTTGTATATGCCTCTGAACATGTAGATGATCATTATGACCAGTTGTTGGAGACGGATGATGAAGTTGAAGGTAGTGTTGGTTTCTCTTTTAAAATTGGTTTTTATAATGATATAATGATACCCGATGTGTTAATTACTTTTTCCTTGTTGATTGTCATGACTTGCAGTTGTCAAAGAAGTTAAGGAACCACTGATTGATTTTGAGATTGAAAAGGGTAAAGGGAAGGAAATTGCTAATGGATCGGAAGATGATTATGGTCCTGAAATGGTTGGTAGGCCATTACCTAATCATGAAGTTAGAGTGGTTGATAATGGGCAACATTGGTTTGATGACAGTGATTTTGAAGATTTCCTTGTTGCTGCTGATTCAGTGGATAATGAGTTATTCCCTGAACCAGAAAATGAAATACAAGTTGTAGTTGATGACAGAATTGATGAGGGGATGGAATTTCCAGACAAGACCGCTTTTAAGAAACATCTCAGAAAATACTGTGTATCTACTAGGACAGAATGCAGGTTTAGTAAGAGTGATAATATTAGAATCAAGGCTGTGTGTAAAGGCTTTGGAGAGCCCATTCTATGTCCGTGGTATATATCTTCAAGGAGGATCCCTGGTGAGGCGACTTGGAGCATAAGAGATTTCCACTTGCACCACACTTGTATTGGGGATCCTTATGGGAGGAATTCATGTGCAAATCCAGAATTTGTAGCTCAACATGTGATCAACAAGGTAAGGGAGTCACATGGAAAGAATGTACCTAAACCTTCTGAGATTGCTGCCGAGTTTTGGACAAGCCACAACACCTTGATCCCGTATCACGTTGCATGGAAGGCTAGAAACAATGTGTTGGAGAGGATAAACGGAAGCTTTGATGAGAGTTTTAGACTCATACCAAGTCTGTGTGAAATGATCAAAAGGACTAATCCCGGATCAATTGCTACTTTCACTTACGGAAGGTAATATTATTTCTTTAATTGTTCGTAAAATTGATTAGTTTGAGTTCTAGTTTTAAAACTTTCCTTGTTTCTTCGTGCAGAGACAATCGCTTTGAATCTGTGACCATATCTTTTGATGCCCCAATGAGGGGTTTTATAAATGGTTGTAGAAATGTGGTTGGGCTGGATGGTTGTCACCTGAAGGGAAAGTATGGTGGCTGTCTACTATCTGCCACTGCTCTTGATGGGCAGAATGGATTGGTTCCTTTGGGTATCATGGTTTGTATAAACGAGTGTGCGGAGAACTGGTTCTTGTTCTTGAATAATCTCAAGCATAGATTGGCTGATCATCCCGTTGAGCCAATCAACTTCATATCTGATAGACAGAAGGGTTTGAGAGACGCTGTCCAAAAGTTGTTCCCTACTTCATCACATAGGTTCTGCTTCAGGTTACAAACTAACCTCCAACCTGATCATTTTATTGTTACAAAATACATAAAGTGTGTTCTATATTCATGGCAGGCACATGTATGCAAACTTCAAAATGCACTACAAGGGATCTAAACTACACACACTATTCTGGAATGCTGCTAGAGCTTATAAGCCTAAACACTTTCAGGTTTGTTTTAGTCCGTAAATGAAATGAGTGACATTTTTTATTCTTAGAAAGTAAAATTCTTGTAACACTGAATATGTTTCAACTTTAGGCACACATGGATAGTATGATGTCAGAGAATGTTAGTGCTTGTCAGTATTTGATGGGCGAGGATCCTAAAAGCTGGTGCAGGGCCTTTTTTGACCACAAGAGCGCTTGTGAACACTTGAGTAACAACTTTTCTGAAAGTTTCAATAACATGATAACCAACATTAGGGAGAAACCTGTCTGCAAGCTAGTTTTGATGTATGGACAGCTGGTGATGGGGCTGTTTTACAAGAGAAGAAATGCTTGTGTTGGATGGGATTCTGGCGATTTGGTTCCTACTGCCAAAAAATTATTGAAGAAGATGTTTAAGAAAACAGGGGAATATAAGGTAGAAGGAGCGGTTGTTGGCAAGCTTTATGAAGTCACAAGCATACATAATACAATATTCACTGTTGACCTTGAGAAACATACTTGCAGCTGCATGCAATGGCAGCTGAGGGGTTTCCCCTGTCAACACGCAGTCTGTGCTCTGCAGCAAATCAGGCCCAATTGGGTTGAGTAAGTGTGGAGAACACATGTAGTTTTATCTATGATTCTTTCTTTATTACCAATATATGAAATGTTAAACCTGTTTGTTTTTCTTGTGTGCATTTTTATAGGTATTGTGCCAGATACTACTCAGTGGATAACTACAGGACCACCTATTCCCCTGATATGGTGCCATTGGAAGGGCCTGAGGACTGGGATGAGGTTTTTTTATAACTCTGAACTATTCATGTTTAATTGTCCTTAATTGGATCTGATTTATGTTTGCACTATGAACTTAGACAACCTTTTATATTACATTATTAGGTTTACCTTAAATATCTATGTGTATCTACTTAAAAGTACAATTGTGATACATGAATTCAAAGTACTTTGTGAAATATCTGAACTCAATTCTTCTCAATTCTTGTATGAACCCTGTACCTAGCTACTTAATGGATTTTAATGTTTGGAAGCCGAATTCCAGACCCTGCAGTAACATATATGGTGTAGATATTTAGGATGTTTAATTTTTGCGGCGGCTAAGTAATCATTTTTAGTATTATCATTCATTCTTTGTTTTTTTTGCTATGTCTATTAATTGGGAGGATTACTGTACACCTATTACTTACTAGGTTGTTGATCTCTTTATGCAATATTAACTTCCTTTGTTCTTCTCTTATACAGCCAAGAACAACTATTGTTCCTCCATTGCTCATTAGGAAACCGGGCCGGCCTAGGAAGAACAGAAGGAAGGCCTATAATGAGACCCTATCCGAGAAGAAAGTCAGGTGCTGCAGCAAATGCAAGCTGCCTGGTCACAACAAGACAACTTGTCCTGGTGGTGCAATTGGCTCTAATACAAAGAGAAATAGGTTTACATCTGAAGAAGGCGGACTGGCATTTCAATCCCAATCATCATCACAAGCTGGAAGTGCTGGTGGTTCTATGCCTGCAATGAAGAAGCCAAGAAAAGCTACGACTCAGCAGTAGTGTTCACTGAAGATTTACTTGAAACTAGTTTTGGTTAGGATGTCTTTTGTTTGCTTTCAAGTGAGACCTATGAAACTTCCTGCATTTGCTCTGTTTATTTGGTTATGTTTTAGTTTATCTTTTACTTTGTTTGGATATTAGCTACCTCCCAGAGATATTGTTTTTGGATGTTTTGAGTATTGGATCTTTGATTCAATGTTATCAATAAATGGTAGTATTAGTGTCATTAGCTTGCCTTGCTATGTTTTTACGATTTTATGGTTCTTCTGTCTGGTTTATAACAGGTGAACAAGACAAAGTTTTTCGATGAGATCTCCTGAAGAAACGAGGAAACAAGTTTAACTGAAGGGTACATTGGGCATCTTAGGTCACCCTAAATCTTCCACATGTCAGTTAACACCAGTTAACTTGTAACTGGATGGAATCTTTGTAACGGGACTACTTTATAAGTTATCAAAAAAACGGGATTATTTTGTAAACAACTTTAGAAAATGGGACATATTTGTAAATGACCCTTTTCCTTTCGGGAATTATCTTGCTGTGACCGAATAATAAACAACCGAGAGAGAAAGTTGATCAAACAACAAAAGGCATTCAAGATAGAGGCGAGCCGACCCCAGGCCAACTCATATCGTCTATCTCTCTCTCCCAGTCTCGTTGTTGTACTTGAAATTAAATTTAATAATAAAGGCATAATGATGAAAGTCATGAGCCATAACTGCAACAAGTTATACAGGAAAAAGAAATGGCACCATTGATCGATCATCATCCACAACGACAAGCAACAGAGACAGACCCTCCCTTTCCCTTCTCTTCACTAACAACTTTAGTCTGTAAAAAAATAAAATTATCCCATTTTTAGCATCTCAACCCAAGTATCCTTTCACCAAGATACCCTCCTCCATGTACCCTAGTTTGTGGTATTTATTAAAGTACTCGTAATAAGATAAAAGGAGAATCCAATACAAACAATAAATCTCATGTAACAGTCGCACCACCACTAGAATGAAACAGTCTCTACCTTCCATGAATGATAAATTTCTTTCTTCCACATTAAGTAGTCAAATTGTTAGTGAGTATTTGTTGCCATTGAATGTTAGATGCATAAGGATAAGTCTGATTCATGATTGCATCAGGAACAAGGGTATTTCCGTAAGACCAGCCTTTGCATAGGAATACCAAACTCATTCATGACAGAACAAAAAGATGAAGAGTCTTCTCTAGAAAACAAATACACAGACAGACAAAGTCCACCCAATCAAACCCAAAACCAAACCAGCCATCACAATTCACAAACAGATATAAATCTTCTCTTGTGTTGTCTATAGAAATGACGATTGGCCCCAGCTGGACCAAAATTTATTATGTTACAAAGAAAAACAAAAAAAGAAAACAAGAAACAAAGGAAAGCAAAGCAAGGAAAGATGTTATCTTCCAATGTCTTCCAACCAAACCCTATGAATATGATACTACTATTAGTAGGAGGAGGTAACCCCATTATTAATAATAATATATCACAAATACCCTTCTGCTGCAACCTCCCAAAAATCACTTTCTTTCTTTCTTCTCTCTTCAAAGTTTCTTCTTTTTCAACCCCCACCCCCCACATCATTATTTATTTTCTTCTTCTTATCTTTCCTTTTTTTTTTCTTTCTTCTCCTCTGCGAGATCTCTGTTGTTTCTTTTGTTCATCTAATTTTGAGATGTTGAAGAGGAAGATGAAAGGGGTTTCTATTGAATCATCTTCATCCCCTTTTTCTTATGACGAAGAATCAAGAAATAGGTTTAATAAACATCAAAGTTTGGTTCAGGATTTCAATGAATTGCAAAAGGTAATCTATTAATTATTCATGGGTTTCTCTTAGATCTTTTAGATTTAGGGTTATTTTTTATTGTTGAGATCAAAAGTGATTCTTCTGTGTGCAGGAAACTGATGCCATGAAGAAGAAATTGCATAAAGATAAGCAGAGGAAACTAACCCTTTTGGCTGAAGTTCGGTATGTGTTTTCCTTAAATTCCTAATTATGTTACTCTAATTTTAATTTCTGGGCAAAAAAAAAAAAAACAGGAATAACAGCACACAAAATCATTGTTTGTTTGTGGTTTCTGAGGACAAAATAGATCGAATCATGTTGGTGTTGTTATCTGTTTTCTTGTCGGAACTGCTTGATGATGCTTGTGTTTTCTTATTTTGTGATTGTAGTTTCTTAAGGCGAAGGTACAAATTCTTAATGAGAAGTCAGTCTCCGAACACACCTGGGATAGACGGAGATCTAGGACGATCACAAGCTCCTGTGAGTCATAAGGAATCCTACCGGATGCCCAAGCCTTCTCCAGTATTGGATTTGAATCAGATTTCGGTAATTAGTAAAACTTTCTCTATACTTTAAATTGTTTGTACAGTTTTGTTCTTTAATTTGTTCTGTTGAATTGCAGAATGGGGAAGATGACATTGGGGATTATTATGTCAGTCATCATCTGGAACCTCCTATGAGAATGGAGAAGAAACCTAAGAGGAGTTATTCACGCAGAGTAGAACATCAACAGCAACATCCTAGTGATGCAAACGTGTTGGTTTGTAGGGAGGTAATGAATGGGAATCGGCCTGGTAAGAGAAAAATTTCATGGCAAGATCAAGTCGCATTGAAGGTTTAACCTCTTTAAAGCAGCTAAAATATTCAATCCCCTCTCTTTGTTTGGAAGATCAATACATAACCCCTTTCTGATCTTCTTATGCTTTGATTTTACAGTTATATATAGTGTTGTTTATGCTTGCAGTCTTTACGAAAATGTTTCTGTTCTTATTTTGTAAAGGAAAACGACTTTATATTTTTACAATTTTTTTTGGAGTATAGATTAAGTTTGAGCAAGAAAACAATGTGGCGACTGAAAATAAGAAACTTTCAGATAGGTTCCTGATTTGAGTCAATTGGTATTTTCTCCTACTCTTGGTGAATGTCTTCTGTTCAAGTTAGTGTTGCTTAAGTAATGTTGTTGGTTGCAAGGGTGCACATTCTTAGTGACAAAGATGATAGAGAATCAATGCGGTAACTCGAACAATGAGAACGTTATCATCTTTTCTCCAGATCCAATTTCATCAGTCTGTTATGGAAGCATTAGTGTGTTTATATGTAATTGCATTAATGGTTAGTCTTGATCTCCCAGCAGAGAATGATTAGATGAATATGTGATCCCTTCAGTATAGATTGCAACATAGGTGGCACAAGTGGTCTGCAACTTTTGAGGCATGAGTTGCATGATACTCATCTGTATTTGTTCATATGGCAGTCTCTATGTATGCAGACATGGTGTTGGTCGCCAATTTAGTCGCAGAAATTGAAAGTTGAAAAGTTCACTAGACTGAGTTCAAATGCATTCTTTATATTTGCGTGTCAAGTCCTGGTGCTCTCTGCTTTTATGCAGATTTGATCAGTTCCTCTAGGTTCCTCCTCATATGCTCATCTAAAATGGTCATTACAAAGTCAAATGAAAAAAATAAAATGGAAAACCAATAACTTAATGTGCAACTAAAACTGTATTGTGTTGCATGACAAGTTACCAATGGTCACTATAGATCTGACAGATTCTTATAAGTTATTCCAGGTTACGATATCAATAACCTGTTCGATCGATTCTGGGATCTGAGCCATCTCACAGCACTCTAATAGATTTTCTATTAGCCATCTCACCAAATATTTCCTAAAATCTCTCTTTACTTTATGTTCTATATCCAAAATGTCACGCAGCTTTTTCTTAGTGTCACTATTCAACTTATCTCCTATGCGGCAGTTGGCAATTCTTATGCTTCTAAAAAGACCGGCCTGAATTGACTTTACATCAGGAGAGGTTTCATAATATTCGGGCATGGATACATCCGGCTTCTTCATCTTGAGGCCCAAAACGGCTACATAAAACATTTTTCTCAACTTTTGGGGAAGTACATCTCCTGGATTAACACCTCGAAGCTGTCTTTTCACTTCTTTCCTCACTTTGTTTGCTCGTTGATCTGGCCTTGTATATTTTCTAGTTATTTTTTCACCAAACACTGGTTCCTTGGCTTCACCTTTCAGCCTCCTTAGCATGGCATATTTTGTTTGCCAATCCATATGATGGAGGTCCTTCAATACATCTTGTTGAATCTGAAAACACAATCAGAATGATACAATATCAATAACTCTATAACATAAAAAATATTATCAATAAATCATTACAAACTCTACCAAAATTATCTTAATAAATAGACAGACAAAAAAAAAAAAAAAAAAATTAAGGAAAACTTAGCTAAAAGGAGAACTTAACCAGTCGCGAAGGAAAAGAAAAAAAAAAAATTCGACGTAGACCTAGAAGATTAAAAGTTTAGAGTATCACCAACGAGCTACGAATCATCTTTAACCGAAATGGTGGCAAGCGCAATGGAAATAATAACAGTGTGTAGAAAGGAAAATTTGGAGTTTCACCACGTATGGGTTAATGCGGTCTCTCCTTCGGTTGAAAATGATGTATATTTATGTTGACCCTAACAAATCAAGACCAAACAGCTACAGTTTAATTAATCAAGGATGTTGTTGTGAATTATTGAATCCTCAGTGATACCGTTTTTGCCTTTGCATACTATATTCCAAATCAGTGGGTGTAAATGTGTCTAAATATTTTTTTCTTTCAAATGGTTGAATGCATAGAAAGCCTAGAATGGTTGGTGCAGCACGCATGATAAATAGAATGATCCGTCCTGCTGATACTCACTGGCAATCCATACAAATTATCTATACTATAAGACCACGAAGGCTTAGACGATAAATTTTGAAAAACAAACATTATATCCGACTATCCCAATTTCATTCTTGTAATATACATCTAACGGTCATTTCGTTTATAACCTCCATTCGAGTGAATTTACGTACACTAACCTCGCATGCATGTTAAGGACTGTTCCATAATTTGCAATACTATCAAAAATCAAGGGCCTTCACACTTTATTGATTGAGTGTTCATTTAAGTTAATAATAATGGCATTCTAATGTTAATGAGATAAAAAAATGTTACACAATTTATACCCCGTGTAAAAAAACGTTGCAATACTATCATAAATCAGGAGCCTTCACATAATTTGCAATACTGTAGCTAACGTGCATGAGAATAAATGATTTAAACTTGAACGTAAAGCACCGTAAAGAAATACATACAAACAGAGGAGTTTCTATTCCTTGCATACTCATTCCTTAGGTACAACTCTTTTGGTCCTTGCTCTATACTTATCTATCATAAATCGGGTGGTTACTGATACTCTTATCTGATTATGGTTCTATATATTACAGGTGATTAACATGTCTTGCATGATTGCAATGGACATATGTTTGCCATATATTATGGAGGATCTAATTAACACTTTCGTGAAATATAGTATCTATCAGGGACATTGAATAACATTTGCAATGACAGTGGACTTGAATCATTTAACGACAATAGTTCAGTGAAAACAATATTTTTCTTCTCTTCTTTGTATCTAATTGGTCAACCCATAGGCCATACATTAGTTGTTGGTGGTTTGTTTTAATTACATTTGATTAATCGCATGGTAACAACACACTAGCTAACATTTGATTAATAGTGTTCCAAGCACTATTATTTTGTGAGAAATATGGTGACTATGCTCAAAAAAGCCGGGGCCATCAATAGATACCAAGTAATGCACCTGTAATTTGGACTACTTAATACTCTAGATTCAAGCTAAAGACAACCAGCAACAAGTAGCTTATAAGACTCCACTATTAAGCAGTCTAATGAAATTTAAATTTGAGACAACGCTCAGCAATATTTTGGGTAGTGGCATTCCCTAGTCTGTATATAGTGGTTCTAGCTTTAGCTAATATTCATACTTTGTGGTTGTGGTTGATGTATGATAGTGTGACACCTTTGCATAACCAACCAACACATAATCGATATTCAGGTTTTAACATCACTCGAAAAGTCAATTACAATTTCATGAACGTAATTTTTTTTTCACATGAATTGTAGATAGTGCGCACACCTTATATCTGGTAAAACATAGGAGAAAATCTCTACTAGGTATTCCATTTTAGGTTTAAATTTAAAGCTGACTTGTATGGTTTCCCTCTTGTTAGCCGTTCATTTGTTACCTTTGATTATTTATTTTGATACGAAGATTGTTCGTTTCCTTCCGAAAAAACACATAACATAACAGAAAAACAAAAAGTGCAAATTAATAAAGTGTCCTGCTTCAAACCATATAATTAATAAACCGGTCAAGCTTTTAAATTCTTTTAGAAACTGGCAGTTCCGTTAGAGTTGACACCTGGGTCCACCAGATCGGTCAGCTGCGTTGAATAAGTCAAACTCGGTACGAGAATTTACGACTGTGCCCTTGCCATTTAAAGACGCGTGTGGTGTAATCTCTCACCACACTTTCTATTTCGTCCTCTCTTCTCCCTCGTTCTCTTCTCCCAGTTCTGAAACTAGGGTTAGGTATTGAAGCTGTTTGAAAAGAAAAAGAAAACTGATGTTATTGAAGTTGTTTTTGTTGAAGACATAGATGTTAGTGAAAGACCAGAGTGTATTTGGAAGAAAAGTTCTACATATTTAGGGATTCAGAGATAGTGGTGATACAGTGAAGATGAGGTACAAACCGGGATTGAAACTGTCTGAATCAAGGTAAGATTAACGAAACCCGTGACTTAATATATGATGAAAATCATTGTATTGATAGTTAATTGATTTAATTGATCGATTGATTTTTAGGGTTTCTGTTTTTTTCCTTTGTAATTAGGGTTTATTTGAAACCAAATTTTTATTGTTTAATTGGGGTTTAATTTTCGTGATTGGGTGTTTGATTTTAAGTAATATTGCTTAATTAGGTTTTCATTGGGTTTTCATAGGTTTATATCTGATTTTGTTTCATTTGTGTTGCAGTCAGTTCAAATTTAGGAATATCAGTGTATATGCGGAGCCAAAGAATGAGACTTTGGTATTTCCTGATTGCCATAGAGATGAAACAGAGTTGATGACACTTAAGTATATGGTGTATAAGGGTTTGTTTATGGATGTTAAAGAGAAGTTTAATTTATATTGTTTTAAGGAAGAATGTCTGCCACTGCCATTGTTAAACAATGATGATTTTGATAATTTTTTGGAGGATTCTTTTGTAAATGAGGATGGATGTATATGTTTGTGGATGGGGATGAAAGACACAGTGTTTGGGACTCCAAAGACTACACCAAAGAAGAAGACAGTTAGTAAGGGAACCACCCCTAGAAGATCCCCAAGGCTAAATAGTGTGGATAAGTCAGTTGAAGGTGCATCAAGAAAGCTGAGTTTCGTGGATGTGCCCATGTCCAAACATTCTCAGGCTAGTAGCAGTGGTTTCAGTCAGTCAAAAGCTATAAATGAAGTTAAGTTTGTTGAAGATGTGGACAATATTCAGCTGGAAAACACCACAGAAGATGAATGTCACCCAATTGAGAATCCAGAAGCTCCTCCAGTATATGACAGTGATGAAGACATTGAGTATGGGTCAGATGAAGAAGAACAAGAAGAGAAAGAAGAAGAAGAAGAAGAAGAAGAAGGCAAAGAAAAAGGTATATTTCATTTATAACTGATTTCATTTATTATAATTTGTAACTTATTATATGGTACTGATGTTGATCTTGAATGTGCATGTAAGGATGTGGATGAAAGACCTGCTTACATGGATGACTTTGATGATGATTTTGGTCAGTACATGAAGGGTGAGCATGATTTAGATCTTTTCCCTGAAGAAGAAGTTTTTACTCCAGTAGATCCTAGCAAAATGGAGGTAAAAACTAGATTTGCAAATAAGGAAGCATTTAAGAAACATCTCAGGGGTTATTGTGTTCTTAATAAGTGTCAATTTATTTTGGATAGAAGTGCTCCCTCTAGAATTAAGGCTGAGTGTAGGTTTAAAACAGAACATGATTGTCCTTGGTTTGTGTATGCTAGCAAGAAAGAGGGTGACAAGACTTTTGTTCTTAGGAAAGTGAATTTGGAACATAAGTGTGAAGGGGATCCCCAAAATAGGAATAGATCTGCTGATCCTCATTTTGTAAAGGATTTTGTTCTTGATCAGATGAAGAATAAGCCTAAAAAAGTTGTTCCAGACCCTTATAAAATCAAGGAAGACTTCTTAGCTGAAAAGAGAGTAAATATACCATATCAGTGTGCATGGAAGGCTAGGAATCTAGTTTTAGAGTCATTATATGGGAACTATAAAGAAAGTTACAATGAAGTACCAGCATTCTGCAAGATGTTTACTAAATGCAATGATGGGTCTGTTGCTAAGTTCACTTTTGACACAGTGAATAACACCTTTGAAAGCATGACACTCTCATTTGAACCTGCAATGAGGGGTTGGCGAAAAGCATGCAGGGGAGTTATAGGGCTTGATGCCTGCCATCTAACAGGGGAATATGGGGGAGTATTGATGGCTGCAACTGCACTTGATGGACATAATGGGTTAGTAATGTTAGGAATTATGGTATGCAGAGCTGAAACAAAGGAAAATTGGATCATTTTTTTGAAGCATTTGAAGGATGCAATATTAGCACATCCAGTGAAAGTGGCTTTCATTTCAGATAGGCAAAAAGGTTTATTGGAAGCTGTTGGTATAGTGTTCCCTGGCCATCACCACAGATACTGTTGGAGGTAACTTTCTTGTCTAACTTTGTTTCTTGTTTCTTTTGTTTGTCAGATCAGATAAAGGCCTTATGTTAATTGCAATGTGTTAAAATGCAGACATTTATACAAAAATTTCAAGAAGGATTACAAGGGTCTTGAATTATACAGTTCTTTGTGGAATGCAGCAAAAGCATACAAACATGAACAAGAAGATATAAGTGCATTTACAAGAAGAAGGGAACGACATCATTTGTTCTTGCAGCCAAACATGAACAAGAAGATCTTGAACCCTCCTCACAGTAGGAAACCAGGAAGACCCAAGAGCAAGAGGGTAAGAAGTTATGATGAACCTCGTGTTGAGAAGACAAAAAGGAGGTGTGGGAAATGTGGAAATGTTACTAACCACAACAAAAGAACATGTGCTGGTGGTGAAGTGGGATCTAATCCAACTGCAAAGAGGCAAAGGACTGATCATGATGCACAAAGCTTCACCTTCAGCAACATAGAGCCAAGTCAGACCACCGGAGTTAGGGGTGCAGCTAAGTCAAAAAAGAAGAAGAGAACGACATCATTTGTTGGTGAATGTTTTACAGGGCCTGGCAGTCAGCCTTTGGCAACACCATCTTCTACTCCAGCTTCCACAACACCTATGAGTCTGCCATCTATAACACCATCTTCTACTCCACCCTCTACAATAAATAACCTTTATCAGAAATTCTTTGGCATTGGATCTGTAAAACAAGGAAAGGGAAGGGGAAATGGAAAGGCTAAGAAGAAATGATTTGAGATCCGTTTTCTGATTTTTTGTGTTTAAGAAGACAATATTTTTTTCTTTTGTAGACTTGAATTAATGCTGAATCAAATACTATGGTTCATGTCTTATTTATTTTTATTTTTTTGATCTGTTGAGTATGACAAATTCCGACCGTTGCAATGAGTCACCGAGTTGACTCGATACTGGTTTGGTTACGAACTCAGACGAGGGTTAAGTCGTCTTTTACCTAGCAGGTTAACTGCCACATAGCCAGTTAACTACCTAAATCCGTTTTTTGAAAAAAACGGGATGAAAAATGTCAATATCGGCCAGTTTATATAAAGATTCAAAAAAACGGCCAGTTTCTTAAATATGGTTCAAAAAGGTGGTTACTTTATTAAAAAGCCCAAACAAAAACAAAAACCATGAAGATAACCCACGTACATGATCCATCGTACTTATCTTCCCTTTCCTTCCCAGAAAACGATGAGAAATAAGAGTCGAGAAGATATTCTCTTTCCTTCTGAAAAAACTTTACTTGAAAAAAGAATAAAGAAGATGAATAAGTATTTCCTTTCTTAAGAAATAAGAATAAATAAGATGAACAAATATTTCCTCTTGAAAAATCTTTGACTATGCACGGAAAATCAGAGAATTAATGAAGATTTATCTTGGCGCCCCGCCCGTCCGTAGTGGTAGTTGTTTGTGCTGTTTTAGGGCAGTGGAATAGGTCATGTGTTATATGGTGCAAGTGAACCCTAGTACTACCGTATTTTTAGTAGTCAAAATGTTCAGCCGTATCTTAAGAATAATCCCGAGAAAATCTAAACGATATGTAGTGTGAAGTAGTTTTAAACCAAAGCAATAATAAAATACGGTTTAAGTTTTATCTTTATCAACTTTTCTTTTTAAACCAAACCAATAATAAAATACGAAGAAACGTTACAATTTAATTCTTTTGATTTCTGTCTCTAACAATCCCCTTCTTCAATTCTTTTGTGTTTATGTTCTCGTCAAAAATCAGATGAATTATTGCAAGAAGGCAAATCTTAAACTTTGCATCAAAACGTTATACTACAGTTCATTAATTATACTTTATGAAGCACTTTTTTTTGTTTTTTAAATTTCCAACCCGCCAATATCCTACAGTGAAAAGTAAGCCCTTGTGCCCTTCCACAGCCTGAATAGTACAAAAATACAATCATCCGTAGCAAGTACATTCTATTCATGCACCTGTAATTCAAATTAAAGACTACTATGAACAAAATCCAAAATTACATACATACATATATATATATATATGACAAATAATATCATTGAACAAAACTTTAAAAATAAAATAAAAAATCATTGAACAAAAAAGCTAAACTACACATTTTTGCTGAGTCTACTGAGTTAAGTATACAGCAGATACGAATCCTAGATACCAGCAAGCAACAAGTGTTCTGACAAGATATTCGGCAGACCACCGTATTATTCCTTTCATGTCTAACTCTGATTATCTCAGTCAGGTTCGAGCTATAAAACCTTGAGAATCTGGATAATAAAGTTAAAACTGAAAAGCCCAAGAAGACTTGCAGCACAACCTCGAGACCGATGGAGAGTATTACGCACGCCTTCTTCTGCAGTAGACCTTCTATATATGCATGGTTAAGGACCAGAGATGGTATTTGACACTCTGAACCTGATGAGAAAAGAGGTATTAGTCGCCAGATTATATGGGTTTTGTACTACGATTCTAAAGACAATCACCTGCTGAAGTGACAAGAACAAGATTTGAATGGAAAATCAACCAAGGCGAAGGTGGGCCCATATATTAACAAATTATAAGGGTGTGTGTATCCAGGTTAGTGAACTAACACGTGCAAGGTATGGTTCTAGAGAGTGCTCAACATGATTTCATGCTATCAACCACAATTTAGATATAGGGCACAGTGATCAATGGAATATATCTGCAAACAATCAGAAAAATGAACATTTCATAATAACGTGATAATGATGCACAACATGAATTCATGTTCATAATGGAATATATCCAGGTTAGTGAACATTTCATAATAACCTAATAATGATGCACACTCATTCGTATAAATTTCAATTAAAAGACCTACAGTACCTGCAGATTGTGAACTCGCAGAACCCAATTTTCTCTCTACTGAAGATTGATGTCGAGGGAAAAGCTCACCATGGCTATTCTTGACAATCTGTGCAACAGTACCAGGTGCTCAAGTTAGATGAGAAGTCAACAATAAACACAAATTCAGATAATGTTCTTCTACCACCAAATGAATTTCCAGAAGACACTTGCTAGAAGAAACATGCTTCATAATATCACGACGCTTAACCTCAGCCGATACATATCTCCTGGAACTTCGCTCTTCTAGAATCTGATGTTTAATTCCGTCTTAATTATGCCACTCCAAGAACGACAAAACTAACATTATGCTGATGGACTTCATATATCTCATCTCCAGAAGTAACAGGTGCAGGTGACGAGGTGCTCAATCGGTACTTTTCACCGTAGGACTGCAAAGGACTTCTAGCAATATTACAAGTAAAAAAGAAATTAGATACCCTAGCTACTATAAGTTACCTTGCTCCAGCATCTTCATGGTGCACTACCATGCACAAATTTGGTCTCTCTTCCCTAATTTCCACTTTTCTTGAAGTGGCTTGCAAAGTTGCAATGCGACGAAGTTCTGTACAGTAAAAAATTTCCACTATTCTTATCAAGCCGCATCATTTTTGATTTGTCAAGGGAACAAGCAGCGTCTGTTACAAGAGATCTTTGCTTTGAGATCAAAGAAGGATCTTCCATGACCTGCCAAAGACACGAAAATCAATTGCAATAAATATATTTCCAATTTCATCTTTACTATTTACCGAGATAAGAATGATGGCTTCCTTCAAATATATGTCAAAAATATTAAAGCATACCTCATCCCATCCTATCCCATACTCCGATGGATTTGATTTCATCCTTATGAAAAGATATGTATATCCCAGCCAGGCACAAGCTTCCTTGACGTTGGTAACAGTACCCAGTGCCACCTCTGCGTTTAAGTTGTCTTTCAACGAGCTAATAAACTGAAACGAAAAGACAACAAGCCCATCAGAAAGCGCTCAAGCAGACAGACTTGAAGCAAAGAGATCAGAAAGAAACCAAACTCCAGTTTTACCTGACTTTCTATTGGAAGCTGACTTGTCGACAGTCGTAAATAGTAGACTACCTTATCATGTGATACTGTTGGTTTCTCATTCCAGACTCAAATAACACTCCTCTCAACTGTGGAACAGGAGGATACCTCTTGCAAGCAAACATATCTGAAGAACAGCTGAAAGGTCCTGCACCTCTTCAGATAGTACAAGGGGCATGATATAACAAAATAAATACCCTCATGTACACCGATTACTCCAGTGCTAGCACCGATTACTGAAGTGCTAGCATGTGAAATACAAACAGACTGTAACAATGAAGATTTGACAAAAAAACATCAGAGATATTATTTAAATGTAATTCTGATCGAAATAAAGGAAGATACAAAAAAAAGACCGTCTCTCATTCACAAATTTTTGTACTACAGACATTGAGCTCCAAAGGAGAACAAAAGTTATTCCCGTCCTTAAAAGAACACTGCTAATTCTCCTTAGATGTAAGAAAAGAAATACATGTGAAGGTCGCATATTTTTCACTTCCAAAAAACAATACCTGTAACAGTCACATATCATGGCGATGAAATATGGTGAGGACGGAGGGATATAACTCAGGGAGAGATGGAGCAGGAACAAAATCGAATAAACCAGAAGTTGATGTCAGGTATCAATCAGACAGCTACTCCTTTCTGTTTAAGAGTGATTTTATCCCCTAAACTGAGGAAAATCCCTTGAGTGTTGCTACTTACCCTAATGCAACCACTTAGCTTCCCATCGATCTGCTTCTCGATATTCACTAATGCATCCTTCTCCAAACACACTCTTGGTGTATAAGTTTGCAGCTAGGAAACCACAAAACCCAAAAAGATAAAGCACAAAAGCGTGGAAGAAAAAAGGAGAAACAAAAGTGAAGATGCTGTAGAACAGTCAGTCCTGAGCAAACATGGCAAACAATCCAAACTAGCTAACGCCAAGCAGTGACATGCATCAAGACAGCATACTATGTCAAATATAATTGTCGATTTCAGTAGCCCAAATTAGTCTGACCAGAAACAGACAACAACTACATCAAATCAATAACAAAGAACAAAAATGCATCAAACCATCATATGTAAAATTAATTGATTGTTGAAAAAAACTCGAGGAACAATGTAATACCAGGAAACAGATTCACTACTCTTTTTGCCAAGAAACGCCTCCAAATCATCCCTGTCTTGATGCTGATGCTTTCCATGACAAGAACCACAATATACTCCTACAAAGATACAGTAATTCAAAAACATTAGAAGCCAAAGACTTGTACCAGAAAGCTGAATAACATGAAAGGTTTTTAGTGCAAAACAGATGGGAGGGATTAACATAATAAGTGGAAAAGGGGTTACAGGTGAAGCATATGTAAGCAGAAGAGACACCAAGCATTTCTAAAGCAGGAATCTAATTACAGTTTATCTTCCTACTTCTAAAAATACGGTGGATCATTGCTTTATCATACTATGGACACATTAATTCACAAGAGCAAAGCATGCAGAGTACCACAAAGGAAACAAAGCGAACTGGGAAAGTTAAATTGGAAATTGGTCATGGTTGCGTAGAATGATATACACAACAATCAGAGTGTCAAATATAATGCACACACGTATCTCAATAATCAGCTTTCCATGTTCACAGACCAATAGAACTGGCAATTACATTGTTCATAATCATCAATCTAACAAATATCAAACTAACTTTGTCTGCTCTTTAGAAATGGAAATCATTGGCTATGTAATCGAAATTTCAAGTAAATTATAATTCCGTGTATATTGTTTAATCATATCTAAGAGTATTGGATATTCAAAAGCTGTAAAATCCATCATCAACAGGTGATATTAGCAGGACAACAGAATTATTGAGGAATTTGAGTTCCATTTCTGCTCAACAGATGAGTATTGATTGAGATAACCACCAATCAACATTTCAAATCAAAGAATTATCAAACTAACTCAAAATGTCACAATAGTTTATCTCCAAAGATCAAATCAATATGTATGAACTAACCAATCTACCAACTAAAATTAAAAATCTAACCAACCTAAATCAGAATCAAACATGCGAGTAAAAGTTTTAGATCCAGGCATAACTGAATTCAAATCAAGGAAATTAAAAAGGAAACCCTAGAATCAGAATGTCGAATCAAATCGTATCGCACCTGAAACTAATCCTAACAGTAGAGGAAACAAGTCGAATCGTACCTGAATCCAAATGAAATTGACAATAAGAATATTTCAAAACCTCGGACTGTGATTTTCCTAGAGAAATGTGTTATGTACTTGCATAACTTTTCTTGATTTTGCCTACAAATGTGAAAATGATTATGACAAGAAACGATCGTTGTGGTCCCATTAGAGGGACACCAATACCTACCTCCGGTATCATTCGAGGGACACCAGACCTTCCATAACTCCTAATCAGAGAAGAACTCCAACATTTTCATAATTCAATTCATAATTTTTTATTATTACATAACACAATATATAGCATCCTAGAAAAAAACTGTTTAAATAACTACAAGATAACTACAAATTTTTTATTCAAGCACACACATAATTGGCACATAACATTCCATCGCCCATATAAGCAACCTTGTCCTCAAGGTTGTAAACGCCCGTATTGTTTGCTCCCTTTCAAAGTTTCTTCTTAGATTTTTGAACTTCAACAATTACAGAAATAGTTTGAAGATGCAAGGATCCATTGGAGCTCGATATACCATGATAACGATATGAAATAAGTTTCGGTACAATATATGTGTCTTTACTGCTTGGCTTAATTAGTGTTCTTCTCTAGTATTATCTTGTGGTTGTTCTTTCACTTCACCAAACTCGATGCAGATTTTTGAATTTTCTTTGTGTGCTATCACATTTGCCTTCAATGATATCCAAAACATGAAGTTCTGGAATGAAGTTCCAATTTCATTCCTTTTTGTAAAAAATAGACTAACAAATTACAAATATATCTCAAATCCGGAGTTGAGAAAATTTGCCGAAAGGAACTCTAGCATAAAATATTCACCGAAGATTTTGATTGAAAACAGTGTTGACAACAGAGTTTCATGTTTTTGAAACTCTTGAAGAAAATCAAACAAATATTGTTGGGTAAATATGTAACAACAATCGTAGAAATAGAGATAGAGAATACTTAGCTCAAACCGATATTTGACTGATGTTTTCTGAAGATGCACAAAAAAGGGTAGAGGCACGTATATGATACGCTGTCCTAAAGGCAATATCGCCTGCTACTCCTCTGAGATGCTATAGCAGTTGGCGAGTCACCTCCAGGATACAACTACTGATAGTACCCCTTAATATAGCATACAAAGAGAGTACTCTAAGAGCTTGACAGAGATAGTTACAGAGAAACTAAAACAGTAGCAGAGAAAAAACAAGAGTGGGAGGAGCTACTTCTTTTTTTTTGTTCTACCTAAAACTGAGCCGAACAACTCCTTTTATAGTCAACCAAAAAATGACCAGTTACTAACAAAGAAAGATTCCCACGCGTATAAAAAACATTTTCTAACACAGATAAAACACTTTCTGACTTCTGACAAAAGCTGAAAAGAAAATTTTATGACTTCTCACAAAAGCTGAAAAGAAAAGCAGAGATAAGATTTTTTCTTTTGTCAGTTAAAGCACGCGTGTCACACAAAAACAGAGTGAGATACTTCATGCGTGTGGAAAACACGTACCAAAAGTTTCAGCAAAAAGATAGGTTCTAATGAACCCACACCCACACCCGAACCCGACCCGACTGACCGACCGGACAGCGGCGACGTGCGTGCTTCGGTGCGAAGCACCGCGCGTACGGGAAAGGCAACCTTGCTCTAGTCTAGGTCTTCTCCCTCACACATAAGTGTGTTGACCCAAGGGCCATGCCCTTTTAGCCAATTCTCTGGTATTTAAGTCTAAAACTCTTTAGATTTTAGTCTATGTGGGATTATTGTTTTATCTATTCAAATGAAAAAACAACTAGTGGACAATAAGTCTAGGGATCAAATCATAGTCCATGCAATAAAAACCGTTTTTACTAAAAATCCCCCACAAGAATGATAAAACATATCGACGAAATAAGAGAAAACAGAATACATCAATATTAGACTAAGGTGTCCAAGAGATTGAACCTTAACTTAGTGAGAGGTTACCGGAACTGCTTGTTGTTACGGTGAACACAATGTCTTGAACCGCCAATACTAAATGCAATTCAGAAATAACAACCACACTTTGATGTCTCAAAGAAAAAACTGCCAAGATCTTGGCGTTGTGCCCGTTTTGGCCGTGGGCTAAATCCCGGACTTAATGAATGTCTCTAGAGAAAAAGCTCAAATTCTCATAGGAAGCGTCCCCACTTCCAACATCCACATAGGTGAGTCCATTAAGAGTGTCATGCCACACACCGCTTTAAGCAAAGCCATGGAACTCATTAAGATCTTGACAGATCATCCTAACTCATGCATGAAGCACTATCATACGGTTACACCATAGGGAGGGACAAAGATAGTGCTCTCGCGACATCACCAAAAATTAGTTGTCTCATTGAACCTTGATCTTGGATCTCCATTCACAAGGTTGAGTGTCCTTCATGGCGATTTATTCTATGAGCTTGAGTCTCATCCCCTTCGATGTGGATCTAACTACCTCTCTAGATAATCCTTTCGTCAAAGGATCTGCAATATTCTCTTTAGACCTCACAAAGTCTATAGAAATGATATCAGTAGAGAGTAGTTGTTTCACTGTCTTGTGTCTTCTTTGAAGATGTATAGACTTTCCGTTGTATACACTATTCTTTGCACATCCAATAGCAGCTTGACTGTCACAGTGGATTGCGATCGAAGACACAGGTTTGGGCCAGAGTGGAATTCCTCTCAGGAAACCTCGTATCCATTCAGCTTCCTCTCCAGCTTTCTACAAGGCTATAAACTCAGACTCCATGGTGGATCGAGCTATACATGTCTGTTTGGAAGACTTCCATGACACAGATGCACCTCCAAGTGTGAATATGTACCCACTGGTGGATTTGCACTCATCTGAGTCTGATATCTAGTTAGTATCACAATACCCTTTTAGCACAGCAGGATACTTCCCAAAACTTAAGCAATAGTTTGAAGTTCCTCTAAGGTACCGTAGAGCTCTGTAGAGAGCATTCCAGTGATCCTGCCCAGGTTTGCAAGTGTACCTGCTTAATCTACTCACAGTGTAGGCAATATCAGGTCTTGTACAGTTCATTAAATACATAAGACTGCCAATAACACGAGAATACTCAAGTTGATAAATTCCCTCACCCTTGTTCTTTTTCAATTTACAATTGGGATCATAAAGAGTAGTTGCAGGTTTAGAATTTTCATGATTAAATCTATTAAGCACAGTTTCAAGATAATGAGATTGACTAAGACTATATCCATCAAACGTCTTTCTGATTTTCATCCCTAAGATTACATCAGCAGGGCCTAAGTCTTTCATGTCAAAGTTTTCGTTAATCATGCTTTTAGTGGTATTAATACTATCAAGGTTACTGCCTAATATGAGCATATCATCAACATATAGGCACACAATAACATGAGAATCATCCACAGATTTAATGTAAACACATTTATCAGATTCATTAACCTTGAAGCCATTAGATATCATTACATGATTAAATTTTTCATGCCACTGTTTAGGTGCTTCTTTTAAACCATACAGAGATTTGTTCAGTTTGCATACTTTATCTTCAAAACCTTTCACAACAAAACCTTTAGGTTGGTCCATATAAATTTCTTCATTCAATTCACCGTATAAAAATGCAGTTTTAACATCCATCTGATGTATATGCAAATCATAAATAGAAGCAATAACAATCAGCATCCGGATAGAAGTGATTCTTGTGACCGGTGAATAGGTATCAAAGAAATCTAATCCTTCCTGTTGTCTATAACCCTTAGCTACCAACCTAGCTTTGTGTTTTTCTATAGTTCCATCTGTTCTAAGTTTCCTTTTGAAGACCCACTTGCAACCTATGGTTTTACTACCAGGAGGTAAGTCTACAAGCTCCCAGGAAAGGCAACCTTGCCATAGTCTAGCTCTTCTTCCTCACACAAAAGTGTGTTGACCCAAGGGCCATGCCCTTTTAGCCAATTCTATGGTATTTAAGTCTAAAACTCTTTAGATTTTAGTCTATGTGGGACTATTGTTTTATCTATTCAAATGAAAAAACAACTAGTGGGCAATAAGTCTAGGGATCAAATCATAGTCCATGCAATAAAAACCGTTTTTACTAACAATCCCCCACAAGAATGATAAAACATATCGACGAAATAAGAGAAAACAGAATACATCAATATTAGGCTAAGGTGTCCAAGAGATTGAACCTTAACTTAGTGAGAGGTTACCGGAACTGCTTGTTGTTACGGTGAACACAATGTCTTGAACCGCCAATACTAAATGCAATTCAGAAATAACAACCACACTTTGATGTCTCAAAGAAAAAACTGCCAAGATCTTGGCGTTGTGCCCGTTTTGGCCGTGGGCTAAATCCCGGACTTAATGAATGTCTCTAGAGAAAAAGCTCAAATTCTCATAGGAAGCGTCCCCACTTCCAACATCCACATAGGTGAGTCCATTAAGAGTGTCATGCCACACACCGCTTTAAGCAAAGCCATGGAACTCATTAAGATCTTGACAGATCATCCTAACTCATGCATGAAGCACTATCATACGGTTACACCATAGGGAGGGACAAAGATAGTGCTCTCGCGACATCACCAAAAATTAGTTGTCTCATTGAACCTTGATCTTGGATCTCCATTCACAAGGTTGAGTGTCCTTCATGGCGATTTATTCTATGAGCTTGAGTCTCATCCCCTTCGATGTGGATCTAACTACCTCTCTAGATAATCCTTTCGTCAAAGGATCTGCAATATTCTCTTTAGACCTCACAAAGTCTATAGAAATGATATCAGTAGAGAGTAGTTGTTTCACTGTCTTGTGTCTTCTTTGAAGATGTATAGACTTTCCGTTGTATACACTATTCTTTGCACATCCAATAGCAGCTTGACTGTCACAGTGGATTGCGATCGAAGACACAGGTTTGGGCCAGAGTGGAATTCCTCTCAGGAAACCTCGTATCCATTCAGCTTCCTCTCCAGCTTTCTACAAGGCTATAAACTCAGACTCCATGGTGGATCGAGCTATACATGTCTGTTTGGAAGACTTCCATGACACAGATGCACCTCCAAGTGTGAATATGTACCCACTGGTGGATTTGCACTCATCTGAGTCTGATATCTAGTTAGTATCACAATACCCTTTTAGCACAGCAGGATACTTCCCAAAACTTAAGCAATAGTTTGAAGTTCCTCTAAGGTACCGTAGAGCTCTGTAGAGAGCATTCCAGTGATCCTGCCCAGGTTTGAAAGTGTACCTGCTTAATCTACTCACAGTGTAGGCAATATCAGGTCTTGTACAGTTCATTAAATACATAAGACTGCCAATAACACGAGAATACTCAAGTTGATAAATTCCCTCACCCTTGTTCTTTTTCAATTTACAATTGGGATCATAAGGAGTAGTTGCAGGTTTAGAATTTTCATGATTAAATCTATTAAGCACAGTTTCAAGATAATGAGATTGACTAAGACTATATCCATCAAACGTCTTTCTGATTTTCATCCCTAAGATTACATCAGCAGGGCCTAAGTCTTTCATGTCAAATTTTTCGTTAATCATGCTTTTAGTGGTATTAATACTATCAAGGTTACTGCCTAATATGAGCATATCATCAACATATAGGCACACAATAACATGAGAATCATCCACAGATTTAATGTAAACACATTTATCAGATTCATTAACCTTGAAGCCATTAGATATCATTACATGATTAAATTTTTCATGCCACTGTTTAGGTGCTTCTTTTAAACCATACAGAGATTTGTTCAGTTTGCATACTTTATCTTCAAAACCTTTCACAACAAAACCTTTAGGTTGGTCCATATAAATTTCTTCATTCAATTCACCGTATAAAAATGCAGTTTTAACATCCATCTGATGTATATGCAAATCATAAATAGAAGCAATAACAATCAGCATCCGGATAGAAGTGATTCTTGTGACCGGTGAATAGGTATCAAAGAAATCTAATCCTTCCTGTTGTCTATAACCCTTAGCTACCAACCTAGCTTTGTGTTTTTCTATAGTTCCATCTGTTCTAAGTTTCCTTTTGAAGACCCACTTGCAACCTATGGTTTTACTACCAGGAGGTAAGTCTACAAGCTCCCAGGAAAGGCAACCTTGCCATAGTCTAGCTCTTCTTCCTCACACAAAAGTGTGTTGACCCAAGGGCCATGCCCTTTTAGCCAATTCTATGGTATTTAAGTCTAAAACTCTTTAGATTTTAGTCTATGTGGGACTATTGTTTTATCTATTCAAATGAAAAAATAACTAGTGGGCAATAGGTCTAGGGATCAAACCGTAGTCCATGCAATAAAACCCGTTTTTTCTAACAAATATATGACTGGAATTTTAACAAAAACAAACAACACAAAAGTCTTGCAGTAACCTCCTGACCGACACTTTTTTTTTTCTTTTTCTAAATACAAAATCAAAAACTTAAACTTCAAAAGAGATAAAAACTACAAGGATAGTTTGATCGGATATTGCAACCAATTCACTGAAACAAACTTTAAGATTGGTGCGGAAGAAGAAAAACCTGCTGCATACCAATTGTTATGTACTTGCATAACTTTTCTTGATTTTTCCTACAAATGTGAAGATGATTATGACAAGAAACGATAGTTGTGGTCTCATTAGAGGGACACCAATACCTCCGGTGTCATTCGAGGGACACCAGACCTCCCATCGATTACTTCGAGTGTAATCAAACTCCAAATCAGAGAAGAACTCCAACATTTTCATAATTCAATTCGTAACTTTTTATTATTACATAACACAATATATAGCATCCTAGAAGAAAATTGTTTAAATAACTACCAAATTTCATAACTACAAGATAACTACAAATGCTTATCCAAGCACACACATAATTGGCACATAACAAAATGAGTTTTCTTCTCGCCCGAGAAAGAGAGTATGAGAGAAGTGTTTGGTTTTCTGTTTGAAATATGTATATAGTTCTAGTCATTCTGTCTCAGTCACATACTTGCAATCTTTCAGTCCTTTGGTTATTCAAGTTGCACCTTGGCCTTGTATCATACCATTTCTGTAAGACAAGACAGTCAGTTGCATGCTTTAGCTTAGATCATAAGTCTGTTAGTTTGTCCATGTTAGATCATAACCTGTAAACTTTTTAGATAATCTGTAACTGTTCATTAATGCATCTAGTATTGATATCATTCCAATATGTAGATGTAGTTGTAATTTTTAAATTTCAATCATTCGCATAAACTGCACCTTTTTTCATTTAGGGTAGCTGCATCATTTTCTTATAGACTTATAGTGTGTCAAGTTTGAGTTGTCTGCATCTGCATCTGCAGCTAGTTGTGTTTGTAGTTCAGGCTGTAAAACTCTGAGGTTTCTGCTGCCTTGTTTGGAAATTTCTTCTTTGTTGTGCTAGCATAACTTAGATTTGGTATTGGAGAATCTGTAAACATTATCATCTGCATCCTAGCCTTGTACATTAGTTGTAACTTTTAATTCCTGTCTTTTTACTTTTCATAGTTTCATATTAATAGTGCAATCCATTTGTGTATATAAACTGCATCCTGTTAAGCTGTAGTTTTAAGTTTTAATCACTTCATTGTCATCTGCATAACTGCATCTAGTTATGACAACTGAAACTGTGTATATATACTTGTTTAGAAGCAATTTTTATTTTCAATTTCATTGTATATCCCCATCTTTTTTTAGCTCCCCCTGTATCTCATGTTGTAGTTTAATAGCATCTGTAATTGTAACTTAGTAATCATTTTAGCCTTGTAAATATTAGTTGTATCTGCATCTTTAGTTTCATCTTTTCAAGTCATTTAGGTTACCTGTAGTATCATCTCTGTAAATCTGAGTAATTTAGCATCACATAAAAATTTTGTAGTTTCTGATAACATGTGCACCTGTAGTTCAAGCATCATTAGAAGTTGAGTACATCATTAATTAGTTAATTGCATTTTCTTAGGTAATCATAAGTGTGTGATGCTACTAAAAATTTTGTATTCTGTCTTTTGGGTTGACCCTCAACTCTTTAGATTGTTAATGTATGATGAACTTTCCATGTATATAATTCAGTAGGTAATGTTATATTTTCTATCTTGATTCAGTTGAGTTTTATTTTACTTATATGTATTGTGCTAATCCAATATGATCTCAGCTGAAAATGTTGGATTCTAGTCTTGAATAATGAAGCTCTAATCTTGTTTTTGCCCACATCTGGTAGTCTCTTCCCTTTTCTCTACTCAGCATAGTTCTCATGTATGTAGCTGTTTAAATTCTTATCATCTTTTAGATTTAGGTTTGGGGAGTATTTTGTGAAAAAGTGGGGGTCTAACAACAACACCCAATATTATGCTTAGCAATCTGTATGGACTAACTCCGAAATACTGTCTAGAGAATCAACTAGACAGTCAGACTCAATCTAGGTAAAATTATCTCAAGGAGTTAATATCACTCTCTTGTTTTGATTTACTCGAGCTAATAGAAATCAACGAGTCTCTAATCAAACACAAGGAATAACTTGGATAGTACCAAAGACCAATATCCAAGGATCAATCGATGACAATCAACAACCAAAGGTTGGATTACTCTAATTGATGATCTAACGCACAACCTGTATTATTTCAATTATAAAGATAAAACAATATAATGTGGAAACTGAAATAACACATACACCAGAAATTTTGTTAACGAGGAAACCGCAAATGCAAAAAAAACCCGGGACCTAGTCGAGATTAAACACACACTGTACTAAGCCTCTACAGACACTAGCCTACTCCAAGATAACTTCGGACTTGACTCCAGTTGAACCCCAATCAATATCCCACTGATCCAAGGTACAGTTGTACTCCCTACGCCTCTGATCCCTGCAGGATACTGCGCACTTGATTCCCTTAGATGATCTCACCCGCAACTAAGAGTTGCTACGACCCAAAGTCAAAGACTTAACAATAAACAAATCTGTCTCACACAGACAAGTCTATCAAAGGATCAATCTGTCTCCCACAGATAAACCCTAAAAGTTTTTGTTCCGTCTTTTGATAATAATCAAGGTGAACAGGAACCAATTGATAATCCGGTCTTATATTCCCGAAGAACAGCCTAGAGTTATCAATCACCTCACAATAATCTTAATCGTATGGTAGCGAAACAAGATGTTGCAGAATCACAAACAATGAGACGAAGATGTTTGTGATTACTTTTTATATCTTACCTATCAGAGATATCAATCTCAAGTCAATCAATCTGATTGTACTCATACGATAGAAGATGCAAGATCAGATCACACAACTACGATAAAAGTAGTATCGGTCTGGCTTCACAATCCCAATGAAGTCTTTAAGTCGTTAACCTGGTTTTATAAGAAGAAAACCAAAGTTTAAAGGAGAACCAACTCTAGCAAGCAAACTAGTATCACAGTTAAGGTGTGGGGATTAGTTTTGCACAAGGCTAGATGTCTCCTTTATATAGTCTTTCAAATCATGGTTTGTAATTAAGTTACCTTGGTAACAAAGCAATCAATATCCACAGTTAGATGAAAAACTGATTTAGATTCAAGCTAATATTTCTCAACCGTTAGATCGAAAACTTATCTTATTACACATACTTGAAAATGCACGCTTCTAGGTTTGTTAACCGTACCCGAACGTATGCACTTGTTGGTTCAAAAATAGTTAACCAAATGGTTAGCCATATGAGAACTTCATATCAACCATGTTATTATTCACCATAACTAGTTCAAATTACTTCACATGAACTAGTTAGAGAGTTGTTAAATTGAAAGGAAATCTCATGTTCTACACAAGACACAATTGAAGCAAAGATGATTTGATTCACTTGAATAGGTTCATGAACTTTTATAGCCACGATTTGCGAACTGCATTCCTTAGTCTTTTTAAGTTCAGAAACCATATTCATATATATAACCTTTTCAAGTTCGCAGACTAGGTTTGCGGACTTAAGTTACCGGGTAGAGTTTACAAACTCCAGCAGAAATTCTCGGGTATGAGAACTTTGCCGGTTAGCGGACAGGGTTCGCGGAATTAGCTTCATGCAATTAGTTTGTCAACTCCAGCAGAAATTCTCGGGTTTGAGAACTTCGGCAGTTCACGGACTGAGTTCGCGGCCTTGGCTCACGCCATTCTTTCGGTTCTCTTGATCAACAAAGTTCGCAAACTTTGTTTCAAGGAATAGGACTTATACATAAATGTGTTTCCACAATAATGCTTATTTCCACCATTGATTATGTAATCTAAACTCTCATTTCAATCATTGAAACATTCTTAGAGGACGTTATATAGTTGTTACACCATTTTTCGTCAAAGCAATTTTCAAGTGATTGAAACATATCATGACTTTCGTCACATGGTAAAGAATAACTTGGTTGAAGCGAAAAGCTTACCAACTCATATTTCGAGATATAGATAGGCGAGGTATACTCGGCTCGAAATACCAAATGTGTATAATCAAAGTCTATATATATAGCATACGACTTATTGTCTCAAAGAGTAGGAGATAGATTAGATAGACTTTTGAGTGATAGATAAGTTCAAGTCTTCACATAACTTTTTGTCGAGACGTTCCACCGGTTACTTGAGTATTTATTCTTCTTGTATGACGAATCTCCATGAAGTCCTTGAGCTCAACTACACTTTCTATCCTAGTCCGAGACTTAGCTATAATAGACTAGAAATCAAGACTTATAGTTTTGATCACTAACATTGACAAACATGCTTGAGATAGTAACACATGCGAGTTCGATCGAGCAATGCTCTAACAATCTCCCCTTTTGTCAATTTTAATGACAAAACTATCAATACATATGGAATACAAAAAAGATAAAGAAACTTTAGTAGCTCCTATTACACATGTCTAATCTTGAACATTCCTTGAAATCTTCGTCACTTCCAAGTACTCCAATGATCCCAAAGGTTGTAAGTTTAGTATCACCGTTGTTGAAGATCCGTAGCTATAACAATGAGAAAACATAGTTCTCAATCATTGTTATACAGTGTCATCGTATTATTACACAACGTCAAAGTTCAATTGTATCACAACTTCAACAATAATACTATGGTGACATATATCACTCCCCCTTAGTCAATACTCCATCTCACATGGAAGCCACTCCCCCTTACACAATGATCCGAAAACCATATGTATTTGTAGTATGAACTACATATTAATTCTCCCCCTTTTTGTCATTCCAATCCAATATAGAACTGGGATATATCTCATGGGGGGGGGGGGGGGGAATTATTTGTTAATCCAAGTTTTTGCTTATTCTCTAGGAAAGAATAGTTATGCACATCATTCTTTTCCCTTTTAATCGCAGTTTTGAAGAACTTGATTGTTGATTTGCGCAAATCCTGCACCGTTCTAGAAATCACTTTTTGAGGGAAAAAGGATTTCACAAGAGATTTCTTCTTCTTCTGCACACAACGTTTAACAGAGCAGGATTGTTTTTGATCATTCGTGCTAAGATGATCCTGATTTTTACACAAGGAAACCGATAGTTTTGGTAGCATCTTGTGTTTTTCTGTATCACCCTTGTTGTCAAGATTACTGGAGAGTGATACATAATCGGGTGACATTTGCTGACACCGCTTATGATACAAAGTCTGAGTTATTAGAGATGTCGCATAAGAATCACAATTTTGATTTTCAGCAAAGAAATTAAGAGAACAATCACAGATTTCATCCTCAGGACAATAATCAAGAGTATTCATCCATGCTTTAGTTATCTTATTCACCTCAGTATATGGACCTTTGGAAGTGTGAACACTTTTACAGCACACTAGACCAGTTTCGCTAGTACAGTTTTTCTAAACTCTATTATCCTCCTTTTTGATTGATCGAACTTCTTTTTGAGACTTTCTTTTACTTTGTCTAAGAATTATCTTAAGCTGTTGCATAAACCGAGACAACGAAGAAACAAAGCAATTCTCATCTTTCTTATCAATCAATTTAGGACATTGAGATTTCCATCAGGAGTAGTAACATGACTACTAGACAAGTGATGTTTATCTCTTGATTTAAGTTCGCAATCGAAAATTTAAGCTTCCCGATAAACGTATTTCGCGAAAGAGTATCAAGGTTATTTCCCTCAACGATGGCATGTTTTTTAGATTCTTATTTAGATGGCAGCGATCTGAGAATCTTCATCACAATTTCCCTTTCAGGAATAGTCCTACCCAATGCACATGATGCATTAACAATTTCATACATTTTGTGGTAAAATTCATTAAATGACTCGTCTTCTGCCATATGAAGGTTTTCCCAATCGGAGTTAAGGTTTTGAAGCCTAGATTCCTTTTCGATGGTGTTACCTTCAAATACAGTTTCTAAAGTATCCCAAGCATCTTTAGACATGGAGCATGAAGCCACATGGTGTCGAAGACCCGGGGTAATGGCATGCATGATGGCATTCAAATCTTCAGAGTTTTGATTTGCAGCAAGTGACTCGGCAACAGTATATGTACCGATGTTTTTAGGCATGGTAGCATTTTCAACTATAACAACGGGAACCTCATAGCCATTAACAACATAAACCCATGATTGGAAGTCACGCGATTGAAGAAAAGTACGCATAGCAATTTTCCACCATAGGTAGTTTGAGCCATCGAAGACTGGTGGTACATTTACTGAGATAACACAACTGTCCATAGAGTCATATCGCTACAAACACAGACTTGTAAGGTCTTAAACGTGTTTGCCTGCTCTGATACCAATTGTAAAAGCGGGGGTCTAATAACATCACCCAATATTTCGCTTAGCAATCTGTATGGACTAACTCCAAAATATTTTCTAGAGAATCAACTAGACAGTCAGACTCAATCTAGGTAAAAGTATCTCAAGGAGTTAATATCTCTTTCTTGTTTTGATTTACTCGAGCTAATAGAAATCAACGAGTCTCTAATCAAACACAAGGGATAACTTGGATGGTGCCAAAGACCAATATCCAAGGATCAATCAATGACAATCAACAACCAAAGGTTGGATTACTCTAATTGATGATCTAACCACAACCTGTATTATTTCAATTATAAAGATAAAACAATATAATGCGGAAACTGAAATAACACATACACCAGAAATTTTGTTAACGAGGAAACCAAAAATGCAGAAAAACCCCGGGACCTAGTCCAGATTGAACACACACTGTATTAAGCAGCTACAGACACTAGCCTACTCCAAGATAACTTCGGACTGGACTCTAGTTGAACCCCAATAAATCTCCCACTGATCCAAGGTACAGTTGTACTACCTACGCCTCTGATCCCAGCAGGATACTGCGCTCTTGATTCCCTTAGCTGATCTAGCACACAACTAAGAGTTGCTACGACCCAAAGTTGAAGACTTAACAATAAACAAATCTGTCTCACACATACAAGTCTATCAAAGGATCAATCTGTCTCCCACAGATAAACCCTAAAAGTTTTTGTTACGTATTTTAATAATAATCAAGGTGAACAGGAACCAATTGATAATCCGGTCTTATATTCTTGAAGAACAGCCTAGAGTTATCAATCACCTCACAATAATCTTAATCGTATGGTAGCGAAACAAGATGTTGCAGAATCACAAACAATGAGACGAAGATGTTTGTGATTACTTTTTAAATATTTCCTATCGGAGATATCAATCTCAATTCTATCAATCTGATTGTACAAGAAGATGCAAGATCAGATCACACAACTACGTTAAAAGTAGTATCGGTCTGGCTTCACAATCCCAATGAAGTCTTTAAGTTGTTAACCTGGTTTTAGAAAAAGAAAACCAAAGGTTAAAGGAGAACCGACTCTAGCACGCAAACTAGTATCACACGTAAGGTGTGGGGATTAGTTTGCACAAGCCTAGATGTCTCTTTTATATAGTCCTTCAAATCAGGGTTTCCAATTAAGTTACCTTGGTTACAAAGCAATCAATATCCACCGTTAGATGAAAACCTGATTTAGATTCAAGATAATATTTCTCAACCGTTAGATCGAAAACTTAGCTTGTTACACACACTTGACAATGCACGCTTCTAGGTTTGTCAACCGTACCCGAACGTATGCACTTGTTGATTCAAAAATAGTTAACCAAATGGTTAGCCATATGAGCACTTCATATCAACCATGTTATTCTTCACCATAACTAGTTCAAATAACTTCACATGAACTAGTTAGAGAGTTTTTCAATTGCAAGGAAATCTCATGTACTATACAATACACAATTGAAGCAAAGATGATTTGATTCACTTGAATCGGTTCATGAACTTTTATAGCCACGGTTTGAAAACTGCATTCCTTAGTATTTTTAAGTTTAAATTCAGAAATCATCTTCAGATATATAACCTTCTCAAGTTCGCAGACTAGGTTCACGAACTTAAGTTACCGGGCAGAGTTTACAAACTCCAGCAGAAATTCTTGGGTATGAGAACTTCGCCGGTTCGCGGACTGGGTTCGCGGACTGAGTTCGCGAACGGTGCTTCACGCAAGTAGTTTGTCAATTCCAGCATAAATTCTCAGGTTTGAGAACTTCGGTAGTTCACGAACTGAGTTCGCGGACTTGGCTCACGCCATTCTTCCGGTTCTTTTGATCAACAAAGTTCGCAAACTTTGGTTCAAGGAATATGACTTATACATAAATCTGTTTCCACAACAATGCTTATGTCCATCATTGGTTATGTAATCTAAACTCTCATTTAAATCATTGAAACATTCTTAGAGGACGTTATATAGTTGTTACACCATTTTTCGTCAAAGCAATTTTCAAGATGATTGAAACATATCATGACTTTCGTCACATGGTAAAGAATAACTTGGTTGAAGCGAAAAGCTTACAAATCATATTTCGAGATATAGATAGGCGAGGCATACTCGGCTCGAAATACCAAATGTGTATAATCAAAATCTATATATATAGCATACGACTTATTGTCTCAAAGAGTAGGAGATAGATTAAATAGACTTTTGAGTGATAGATAAGTTCAAGTCTTCACATACCTTTTTGTCGAGAAGTTCCACCGGTTCCTTGAGTAGTTCTTCTACTTGTATGATGAATCTCCATGAAGTCCTTGAGCTCAACTACACTTTGTATCCTAGTCCGAGACTTAGCTATAATAGACTATAAATCAAGACTTATAGTTTTGATCACTAACATTGACAAACATGCTTGAGATAACAACACATGCGAGTTCGAACGAGCAATGCTCTAATATTTTGCATATAGATTTTCTATTATTTTGTATTTAAAAAAAAAATCAATCAAATTGTTTTTTTGAATTTCAAAAAACTTTGTAATATTTGCATAAAACCTCCAATTTTAGAGATCTTAGAGTCACTAGCATGCTTCTAGCTATGTTTACATAGAGAGTTTGACCGAAACAACTGAATTTGGAAGTACTAGAGAACACAATCGAGTTTCTTAATTTTGAGAGCGTTAAAGTTGGATTTAACCATGTGGGTGGGCGAATTAGGTGCAGCAAAGATATTTGGTGTTAGAGTTGTGATCACCCTTAGTGGAGACTACCTATTTTACATCAAGCGAGGCACCACCCTTCATTTTTTGTGACTATCGAAAAATTCCTTTTAGAGTGTGTGTCACCGTACGACAATTCCGGGTAGGAATGGCGAGCTACCCAACTTCGCACCACTTTCAGCACTATTTTTGATCTCTTGAGTGCTAATTTTGTCAATCATGAGGAATACGTCTAAAGATGAAAACTCCTTCTTGAAGTTTGATTTGCAGTTATCACCAATTTCTCTCTCGACAACATCAAACATATCTATAGAAACACATCATCATCAACAAGCAGCGCGACATCAAAATATTTGAAGAAAGTTGAAATACTCCAAGGTTTACATGCAAAAACTCTAGGAAATGAAAAAGTCATATTCAAAAATGAAGATACAGTACAAAAGGCAGTATTCCATACACAAGTGAAGACTTATCTCACAAGAGCAAAAGAAAACAGAAAAATATGAGCAATAGTGAAGTTCATAAAATCAAGACAATATAAGTTGTGAAGAATTAAGTGTTAAAGTCCTTCCTCCATGGGTTTAGTAGTTTCATTATTTATTTTTTTATTTTCAGTTCATCATGTTTTGGATCAAAAAAATTAAAATTAAAATAAATAAAAAATTAAAATAAACAAATAAACAAATATAATCATAGTTTTGGGTTTTGTTTAATAAATACCATGGTAAAGAAGAAAAACAACAGGAAAATTCAAGCAACAAGAAAATAAAAGAGAAAATCAGAAATTTTCAAGATTCTACGAAATTCAGAAGTTCATCATCAACAGTTGAAGACGAAGACGTTTCTATGGATGCTGTGAGAGTGGCGTTGATTGTCGATCGAATGTGAAGGTGAGTGATTACTCCCATCCTTGCTAATAATTGATTTCCTTTCTTAGAGATCATTAGAAAAATATTCCCATTCCCACAATTTTGTGGAGTCTCCAGAAATTGCATCGGAAGGTTTTCCTTCCCACCATTCAACGTGTGCATGATTTCACTCTTTATTCCTTTCTGCACATATGAGAAACTAAAAAAGCGGTATTTTTGAGCATAATTATCATAAAACCCTATTGGTGAGGCAGAAGTCGAGGCTTGTGATCACTCTCGAACCCAAATTCTTTCACATGGTGTGGTTACTTGTCGCTCAACTCTTAAGGATGAGAATGCGTTCTTTGGTATTTCTAACTTCTGATTAATAGCATGCAGAAACTATATGTACTCATAGATCCTTGGATGCGTGGGACTCTATTACGCTCTGGAATGGAAAAGGTTTTGTGGGTACATCTCTGGTAGGCCCTCACGAGATTACAACTCGTCCACTAGGGACACCTGGGGGTTTAAAGGCTTAGTGAATACGATAAATGCATTCGAGAGACCAGCGATAATGGTATAGTTAGGATTTCTTATTTTCTGTTTCACTTAAGGACAAGTAAAATTCAGGTTTGGGGGTATTTGATGAGTGCCAAATATTGCATATTTCTACACTTTTTTATTGGCAGTTAACTCATCTTTTGCGCTTTAAAATCATATATTATCCCAAATTTCGTATTTTTACTATTTTAAAGAATAAATACTTGTACTAATTAATTTTGTGTTTTTAGGTAGTAAATAAATCATGGATGAATCGAGATGCCAAAAGAAGCAGAGATTTGGTGACAATGGAAGAAAGACAAAAAAGTCTCCCGCAAGAAGGCAGTGAAGAATTTCTTTCGCACCTCATCCACGAGTGAAGAATATCGTTTGCACAACTCAAAATTAGAAGTGGGCTTTGAGATTTTGTCTTGGAAGTGATATGGGCCTATAAGTGATGAAAACCAAGATCCAAGACCCAAAACCGTTTCTATCTTGAGCCGTCATATTTGACATAGTTATTGATCAACCAGAGCATCTACACACGGTACATCAGATCTCGCTACTCCTGCTCAAAACCATATCCTCTTATTCTCTTCACTTAGTCGAACATAAACCAAACACTTCCCCTATTTTGTTTCTCTTCCCTATAATTTCTGCAACTCCATCACTTCACGTCTATCCTTCCATCACTTCCATCTCAAACCATCACTGAACACAGACACTCTATCATCTGCTCTAACAACTAGCCATCAATCAATCGCCTAGTTTATATTTCTCTCCATCTTATCTTCTCCATTATACAGTAACCCTAGAAGCTATGATTGAGAGAGATAAGACTAGGGTTTCTTCACAGATGTAGAACATCAAATCAATGAGCTGTAAAGGCTAAATTGAAGTAGGGATCTATCAGAGAAACGCGTTTTGGTGAGTGGGTCTCTATCAATTTGTGAATTGGAGTCTGATTGGGAGATTTTCATGTATAAATAGGGATGTGAATTGTATGTAAGGCATGCCTGGAGTAGCCAGAGCACCAAGCTGTAGTATTTTATCATGTTTAAATTAATTTTTTGCCAGGGTTTAGATGAAACCCATAATATACTGCTAAGTTTTGATTCATATATTGATAGTGTTCTTGTTGTGCTATAATGTTTAGGATAAATATAATTTGACCACTTCAGCGTTTTACTTTCACAGTGTATATCATGTATCCATTGTAGTTAGATTACTTCTATGTTGAATGTGCTACAATTTATTCTTCATTGATTGTTGTCGATCCCTTGACTAATTGTGCCTTAATCAAATAGTTAGTGTTTTGGAAACATACCCTAATTGAGATTAGAACATCCATCTTAGGATAGGTTTAATCATCTAAGTAATGAAATTGATATGTGATTAGTTATATTGTAAGAAGACAGCTAATACTAGGGATTAGTTAGTTTCCTTAGTTGACATTTAGCCATACATTGAGACCCTGGATAAACGGCAGACTTGTATCTTGTCCTGTGTCCATTACAAGGGGCAAAAACATTTTCGAAACTGAACTGACTTAGCTAAGATTAGGTGGTGGATTCGACTACCCTAGTGCCCTTTAATCATCATTCTTGTTTTCTATTTTATGTTACATAACCATCAACTTGTCTTATCGACGCAAAACCCCCCATTTGTGTTACTCCTGTTTAGAATCAGTATATGAAGACTTTAACTTCAACTTTACACCCTCCAAATCTCTGTGGGATCGACCTGTATGTGCACCTTACACAATTGGCACTGTGCACTTGCAGTTTGACATAGTTGTAGGTACTCTTTCTAGTCCCACCACATGGAAATGTTGGTGAGCACATCCTCAAGCTGTCAAAGCTTATCATTTCTCTTAAGGAGTTAGAGATAGATTTAGGTATTGATTTTCTTGTTCATTTATCTATCGCGTCTCTTCCTCATTATTTTGAAACTTTCAAGGTAAACTACAATGCTCAGGAAAAGAAATGGATTGTGAATGAGTTGATAGCTTACTGCGTGATGGAAGAAGAACGCCAAAAACAAGGAAATGTTGAATTTGATAATTTAGCTTACCATGGAGTAAACAAGAAAAATTTCAAGAGTGACATGAAAAGAAATTTCAACAAGAATAATGGAACTGCTCAAGTGACTGCTGGTAAGAAGAATGAACCTGATCAAGCTTTCACCTCTACTGCAGAACGTAAGGAAGATAATCCCCAAACACCAGAGGAGATCGGGTGTTATTTTTGTCAAAAGAATGGATATCTCAAGAAAAATTTCTTCAAGTACAAGAAATGGTTGAAGAAAAAAGAAGGTGTCGATACGCAAGAGCAGACTTGTGACTCGAATTAATTCTTGCTCATTCTTGGACAATTAGGGTTGAAATAATTAGAATGTTTCAGTTGATTAGATGGAATTTCTTAGTTTCTCTTCTTAGTATTAGGTCTTATTAAGTATCTATTTTTGGTGATTGTGCATTTTATTTTACACATTAGTTATTCTTAAAGTCTTGATAATGCTGGCAGTCTTATATTGTTTCTTGGATTAGTATGAAATTTTTTTGTTTTGATGTTAAATGATGACATATAATATCATTATAGGATTTTCTGTTGATAGACACATTTTTTTGTCTCATTTGATCTCAATAATATATATTGTTGGCACTCGATTTTGTACTAATTTTGGTATTTTATGTGTTTGTAGGCATTTTTGGGAAATAAACATTTTTGGAAAATTCGGCTCGAAAAGTTGATTTTGGCACCCGGAGGACACTTGCAATTCGGACTCCCACTTTGGATAAGGGGCAACCCAGTTGTTATGGGGCATCCTTGTGCTACTCGCACCCCACATCTGGATAAGGGGACGCCACTTCTTCTTCACGAGAAACAGAAAAGTGGTGGGAATTTATCAACTCAAATATCTATTGTGGCGTAACTTCTGGCAGAGAATTTCGAGGGGATTTACTGAGATTCAATGACCGGATTTGATTGATGTCACCCTGTTTCGATCAAAAAGGGACGGTAATGTGTTTTGTTTCGTCAAAAAGGGCTAGATTATCGGCTTGAGGTAAAACAGGGCAAACGTGTGTTGGAGTGATTCTCGAGATTCTTGTTTAGATATTTGGATTATTTGCGCAGAGTTCAAATCCTTCTGGATTACGTATTCAACATGTTCAGCATGTATAAACCACAAGAAGACGCATGCAGTGAAGAAAAAGGAAGTTTCCTTCGTTATCTCGACAAACATAGTCCACAAGAATATCGGGTTTTCAATTCTATTTTCCCGTGTTCATTGTGATATATACAGTGGATGGATTGAATATTTCTCTAACTGAACATGAACATAGCATGTTGGGTGTGTGTCGACATCAGCAGACACTTGAAGAAGGAATAAAATATTTGCAGAGAAGGAAATTATCCCGTGGAGAATAAAAACAATAATGGAGAAGATACGGGAATTAAACTCGAGTTATGTTGATCCTATGAGTATATATAAGGTGCCGGGGACTCAGAGAAGGGTGTCGAGAGTTTGGGGAGTCGAGGGGAGAGCTGCAGAAGAAGAAAAAATCAACCAAACCATTTTCCTCTGCTGCTGCTGCTGCCATTGAAGATAACAATGAAACTAATAATTATAAAAGTTCAGTCACCAGTAAAATTAGAGAGGAGAATATTTTGCTCGTCATTTTAGCTGCATTAATCTCCTTCAATTACAGCAAACCTAACGACCATAACATCTCCACTCCGAAAACTCGATGGTAGTAAGTTGTACCTTTTGGCAGAAATCATGTAACACACATACTTGAAAAGAATGAATAGATGTAGCTTGTATAGATCATAACAGGTAATGAAACAGACCTGATATTAAAACAACTTTCCAACTTTCTCCATAGTAGGTAATCTCCATCTTCGGGTGTTAGAATACATGAAACCTTGCAAAACAAATAATTATTGGTCAGATGCATGGTAGTTGTATAAGAAAATAACATGTTTGAAGAGATCATAAAAGGCATGGGTAACAAACCAGAGATTAAAAAGGTGACCTGCGGTATCCCATGCTCATGGGATTTGCATATATGAAAGAATAACAACTGATAAACTTTTGTATCAACATTCCACACCAAAGTTCCTGAGAACAGACAAAAAAATGATATGAAATATCAGAAGAGGATACAAGGTTGCCCCCTTTTCCATCCTCCTTTATCCGGGCTAGGAACCGTCATTTAAAATGGCGGAGTTAAAAAGGGGGGGGGGCAAATAAAATCAAGTAAATAAAAGACATTCATATATAGATATACACAAGCATTAAACCCGTTACACTCAGAGAAGTGTATTTTTAAGAAATGTTTAAAGTGACAGAAAACTGAAAGGATCTTTCTTGGGGTACACTTTATCTAGAGAGTGAAAAAAGACTCCACAAAATATAAGTAGCAGTTTGTATATATTAGTGTAAGGAAAGCTGCACAAAAAACTATGTTTCAAACTTCTTAGTCTAGATCTTGCAGGACCAACCAGTTTGCAGGCAAGACTACGAAGCTTTCAGAGTTACACTCTAACTAAAGAGTGACTAAATCAAAAGAAACAAAATATATGCAGCACAATATGTATAAAAAGTAAGGAAAGCTGCACCAAAAGATAAGTTCCAAACTGCTTAATCTACCAGTTGCAAGACCAACCGGTTTGCAGGACAGATTAAAAATCCACCCATAACATAATCAGCCAATGTGAAGCATTTATCCGGGCCTTGAGGAGCATCGGGTACAGGATAGTGCACATCAAGAACACCCTCAATGTTTACCTTCCTCTTGTCATGATTAACACTCACCCCGTGACATATTTATCCATGCGAGCCGGTAACCACATAACCTGTTGAGACTATCTCCCTTTTTCTGTTAACAAGACAAACTTGAGGCTCACCTTCAGCAGGTATAATATTAGCAGCAGCGCCAGGTTGAATGACAGGAGAATGGGTATCAGGGACTTGTGCTCTGCTTTGACAATTGGTATTGTTTTGTTAGATTGCCATGAAACTGAAAACAACCTATGACCAAAACCAACCCATTCAATTCAATAGTTTATTAAAAAAATTATAATCTCTAACCATAAAAATTAAGGACGTAAATGAATTACAGATTGAATCTCACCTTTGAGATAACACTCAACTCCTCTTGGATCCCGTCCATCCTTCCTTCATTACCAGCTGGAGTAAATGAATTGGCTTTTTCACTCGCGGCTATTGAAGAACCAAATTTTCCTTGTATTGCTTGCTTCTTGGTAACAGTTGATGAAAAGCCTCTGCAATAACTTCGATCAGATTCATCACCAAAAACTTGAGTAACCGGATCATTGGTAATATCTACAACAGCCTCAAAACCAGCTTCAGATTCATCCTTTCTCTTTTCTACGACAACCTTCACTTTTTCCTGAAATCCAAAAGAACCAACTGTAAACAATTAAATTTATTTGAACTCTGAACAACATATGATGGTCCAATACTGACATATGCTTCAACTGTACTTGGATGTACAACTCCATTTTCCTTACATGAGCCAGCATTCAGCTCTCACCACGACACTCGATAACCGTACCTACTTTTTTGGCATGTACAATCAATATGGTCAGTAAGGGTTGTCTAAATAAAATAGTTTGAGAATTTAATGTTAAGACCACTAGGTTAGAAAGTACTTACAACTCTGTAGGATTTGTTGGCATGGGAGAGTCTACCTAAACAATGTCGAATTTTTCTCTTCCGCTGGTTCTCAGCATATCTAGCATACTTTGCTTGCATGCCAGGCTGGTACTCGTTATGCACAAATCGTTTCCAAATGTCATCATTAACACCATAAGGTAATGTTGCATCCATCTCTTCCCGAGTCTCAATATTTTTCAGAATGTTAAGTCTTAACTCCCATTTGAATGAACGGAACTTCTGGGGAAATTTTTTTTGGACAAATGGCCTGACAAGAGACTCATCATATGCGAAACAAAATCTGTCTTGAAACGACGAAGTTTTTTTATCAGCCATAAACAATAACTAGGTAGTTGGTCTACAAAAACTGATATGTATAAGTGGAGCAAACCATATAATGAAATGTACAGGAGATAATAAGTTACCATGAGGGTGTTCCATACTTGTTCCTTGAAGGCTGAAGGAATGAGCCTCCAGTCTTTGTATTTAATTGGACAGTGAACTCGAATGAGTTCCCCTGCACGAGTTGCAAACTTTGATGCATATTCGCCAAATAGTCTTCCACATTCATATATTTCCACCAAGAGTCTGAGGGTGGAAGTTGTGTCTCCTCCAATTCAGAATCAGATTGAGTTTCATCATGATATACAGAAGCTTCATGAGATAGAGAACCATTTTCATAACCACCATGAGATGGAATACCACGAACATCAGATGCAGAACCAGTTTCATTGGTAGACACAACATGATCTGAAGAGTGAGAATCTTGACTTGACAACATCTTCATACCAAACAAACCAAACAACAAACAACATATTAGGTATTTGAACTCAAATTAGAGCAAACCTAGCAGTGAACGAGAATACAAAACCCCAAATTATGGTTGATATTTAATGAAGGATATTACAACCAACAAAGGTGTAATTTTAAAGTAATAAGAACAACCTATGAAGAAAAACTTCATACCCATGTAGAAACCCTGAGTTTGGTTGTATTCTATGGAAAAAGATAACAACCAAATACCAAGAATTGCAAAGAAGTAATTAAATAACAACATACAAGTAAATCTATGAAGGAGATACCAACCAACATAAAAGAAACCCTAATTTGAAATATATATTCCAAAGTAAAAGCTATATAGATTACCTATGGAGAATGAATGAGGTACAGAGATGTATGCGAGGTAAGAGGTACGAAAGATGAAAGGGGTATAAGTGAGAACTGCAAAGGAGGATGGTGAGAATGAAGGGAAAGGAATTAAGATCTCCATCTGCCTCTGTTTATAGAAAAGGATTAGATTTGAAATCATTCTGAAAATTTTAGAAGTGGGGAAATGAATTTTGAGAGGGAATAACAAAGGGTTTCTCAAATTTGAGAGGCAATTAGAAAAGGTTTCTCAAATTTGAGAGGGAATTGAAATCTAAAAGATGTATCGGAGTGGAGATTTGAGAGGAACGAAATTTGAAACCCAAAATTGAAACCTTACTTTTTCGAAGTACAATAATAGAGGAGAGATTTGCTTTTCTCTCAAAATATCTAGGTCAAAGGCGTCCGGATCGAGGTAAAGTTGTTCAAAATTATGGTCAAGTTGGTCAAAATTGTGGTCAAGTTGGTCAAAATTGTGGTCAAGTTGATCAAATTTTGGTCAAACACATACTCCCTCCGTCCCACATTAGATGACCTATATCATAAAATAGTGGAGTAATAGATTAATATTATTATAAAAAATATGTAAAATTTGATAGCCATGTTTATATTCATTAGATGGGTGTTTTAAAATGCTTTCCAATGATACAAAGTTTACGAAAATACGTTGTATGGTTTGATAGATAAATCATTTCTAAATTTACTAGTAAATTTTAACTAGGTTATCTAATTTAAGACGGAGGTAGTAATCAGAAACAAAACAAGGCATACTAAGTTTGCAAGGTTACCATGTACAGACCCAATGTTCTCGTCCATGTGAGGTCTGAGATGCTAAATATCAGATTGGATGGTTCTGCAACCTATATTTTGGAAATCAGGTATAACCATGTACAGACCCAATGTTCTCGTCCAAGTGAGGTATGAGATACCAAATATCATATTGGATGGTTCTGCAACCTATATTTTGGAAATCAGGTATAACCATATTCAGACCCAATGTTCTCGTCCAGATGGTAAGGTTTTACAGACCCAATTATCAAATTTGATGATTCTGCAACCTATTATGGAAGTCAAGTTGCAAATATTACCATATACAAACCCAATGTTCTCATCAGGTGAGGTGTGAGATGCCAAATATCATATTGGATGGTTCTGCAACCTATAATTTAACAATCAGGTATAACCATGTACAGACCCAATGTTCTCGTCCAGCTGGTAAGGTTTTACAGACCCAATTATCAGATTTAATGATTCTGCAACCTATTATGTAAGTCAAGTTGCAAGCTAAATAAAACTTCGTCAGAACGACTTCGAGAAAGAAAGGTGACTCCGAAATCGAAACCTGGTGGTGAGTGGACTACCGTAAGTCGTAAACTTCGTCAGAACGATGAATCTTAGCCTCTCCATGTAAGATTCCGCCGAATATTCCTCGAAACCTTGAAAAACCATAATTCCGTCGACCTCGAGAAAGAAAGCTTATTTTTGAACTTTATACTTCGTATTGTATTCTCGGGAATATATAATATACTCTTTATACTTCGTATTGTTTTCCTTCTTGGTTAATCTAAAGAAAACTTCGTCTGAACGACTTCGAGAAAGAAAGGTGACTCCGACATCGAAACCTGGCGGCTAGTGGAATACCATAAGTCGGAAGCTTCATCATAACGACGAATCTGAGCCTCTCCATGTAAGATTCCGCCGAATATTCCTTGAAACCTTGAAAAACCTAATTCCGTCGACTTCGAGAAAGAAAGCTTTTCTTTTGATCTTTATACTTCGTATTTTATTCTCGAGGATATATATTATACTCTTTATACTTCGTATTGTTTTCCATCTAGGTTAAGCTAAAGAAAACTTCGTTTAAACGACTTCGAGAAAGAAATTGTGAGACTCCGACACTGAAACCTGGCGCTGAGTGGACTACCATAAGTCGGAAACTTCGTCAAAACGACGAATATGAGCCTCTCCATGTAAGATTCCTCCGAATATTCCTTAAAACCTTGAAAAACCCTAATTCCGTCGACTTCGAGAAAGAAAGCTTATCTTTTGAACTTTATACTTCGTATTGTATTCTCGGGAATACATATTATACTCTTTATACTTTCGTATTGTATTCCTTCTAGGTTAAGCTAAAGAAAACTTCGTCAGAACGACTTCGAGAAAGAAAGGTGACTCCGACATCGAAACCTGGCGGTGATTGGACTACCGTAAGTCGGAAACTTCGTCGGAACGATGAATCTGAGCCTCTCCATGTAAGATTCCTCCGAATATTCCTCGAAACCTTGAAAAACCCTAATTCCGCCGACTTCGAGAAAGAAAGCTTATCTTTTGAACTTTATACTTTGTATTGTATTCTCGGGAATATATATTATACTCTTTATACTTCGTATTGTATTCCTTCTAGGTTAAACTAAAGAAAACTTCGTCAGAACAACTTCGAGAAATAAAGGTGACTCCGATATCGAAACCTGGCGCTGAGTGGACTATCGTAAGTCGGAAATTTCGTCAGATTGGTATAACCGTATACTGACCCAATGTTCTCGTCCAGGTGAGGTCTGAGATGCCAAATATCAGATTGGATGGTTCTGCAACCTATATTTTGGAAATCAGGTATAACCATGTACATACCCAATGTTCTCGTCCAGCTGGTAAGGTTTTACAGACCCAATTATCATATTTGATGATTCTGCAACCTATTTTGGAAGTCAAGTTGCAAGATTACCATATCAGACCCAATGTTCTCATCCATGTGAGGTCTGAGATGCCAAATATCATATTGGATGGTTATGCAACCTATATTTTGGAAATCAGGTATAACCATGTACATACCCAATATTCTTGTCCAGGTGAGGTGTGAGATGCCAAGTATCATATTGGATGTTCTGCAACCTATATTTTGGAAATCAGGTATATAACAATGTACAGGCGCATGAAGCAGGTGCATCAAAATTTTCCGTGATTTCAAAAAATACGAAAATACCCCTGCCGGAACAGGCGCATAAAATTTTCCTTGATTTCTAATTTATGAAAATACCCCTGAGGGAACTGTTCGTATCTGAACTTGTCATACTCCACTTGCAAAGCAGCATCTTCAGCAGCCATCCTCCGGTGTGCCGCATCATCCTATTTAACTTTGATCCCTATTTCATGACATGCAACGAAGTCGTTCACACGCTTTCGGAGCTGTTTCAACTGTTCAGGGGTCATGATCTCAATCAGTTTATAAGACTTACCAAGAGGATCCTTGGAGCTTCCTGCCTCTGGTTCATCATCCGAACAACATACCTTAGGATTATTCCCTTTCCAGTCTCTCTCCCTATCATGTGACGAATCAGGACTACAACTCCTCCTTGACGCCATACAGCAGTGTAAAAAAAGTATTGCTGCAAAACAATTACTTTGGTGTTAAACATAACCAAATACATTGCAAGATAGACAATAATTTGCCTCTTCATTCAAAAACAGATCAAATCCTAGAAACAACAACAGAAACAATCTGCATTTTCACTCAAAAAACAGATCAAACCCTAGAAAATAAATTATAACAACCACCACAAAACTTAAATCAAACACATCTGCATAGTAGAATAATGTAATTCAAACAAAACCCATATCATGATCTCACTTAATTCTTAAATCAATCACACACCACCAACACAAACAAATTGTTCCCACTAGATAGTCTATCACAAAACAGAGTAACAAAAAAATTAAAATAATACATTAAGTGTTATTACATTTTTCTGCATTCTCTTTGCAACAAAGAAAAAAATGATCATAAAAAAGAGAATCCATTTTTATGCAATCATGCATAGGAAGATGAAGAAAAACAACACTTAAAAGAATACAAACCCATACCTGTGTAGATGAAGATTGAAGAGTATAGTTTACTCAAAGATTCAGAAGCATCTAAAATTGAAGATGATTTTGCTGTTGTTTTCCCACTTACTTCAGCTTCTGAACTCTTAAGAGCAATTAATAACTGCTGGATTTTTGACTCTGAGTAGAAAACATAAACTACTTTCCCAAAGAAGATGATTTTGCTGGGAAAGGGAGTGTTTGTTTGGTAGTGATAAAAGGAGATATTGGGTGGAAACAACATCTTCTAACTTAAGGGCGGCTAAAAAGTGAGGCGGAATTGAAACAATAAATTAACTTACACAGGGATTTGTAAGCAAATATGTGTAAAAAGGGGGGGTGGTGAAAAAAACAACAAATTGTTATTCAGGACAGCATTAATCTGATCAATTTCAAAGTATCTGGAAATTGGAATCTGCACACATTCAAGACCAACATTGTAAAGGAAACTTACTGATTGCATATATATTGGAGATTTTTCATTTTTTTTGATCTAGGTAGACGCTTTTGCTCCATCAATTTACGTAGATGTGGTTCCTCTTCTAAAATATCATGAAAACTGTCGCGACCTGGTATCTCTACTTTGTCCACATCTGCAGTCATTCCTCTCGGCGTATGTGAAAAAACGGGGGTACAACAACCATACCCAATAATTCGTTCGGCAATATGTATGTACTAACTCCAACATACTTTCAAGATAATCAACTAGACAGTCAGACTCAATCTTAAGAAAAGTATATCAAAAGTTATATCTCAATTTCTCAATTCAATCCGCAATCAAACAAATAGGAATTTGCGAGCCCGATTGAATATAAGAAATAACCTGGACGGTATCAAAAACCAATATCAATTTAATCAACAACCCAAAGGTCGGATTCAAAATTGATTGAACTTACGTACAACTTGTGATATGTCAATTATATAAAAAAAATATAATGCAGAAAAGAAATAACACAGACACCAGAAATTTTGTTAACGAGGAAACCACAAATGCAGAAAACCCCCGGGACCTAGTCCAGAATAAACACACACTGATTATAAGCTGTTACACCAATTTCTTACTACCTATTCGGATTAGATGTAATACCTGCTTTAGCAAAAACTTATAGCACAACACCGATTGTCTTTAGGAATTCTTCTCATAAATCTTCTAGCAAAACCCAAGGCTCTCTTTATAAGATACAACAACACGATTGATACGATTCGATATTTGTTTGCACAAAATACCGATTTGATTTCCCTTTAGATGTAAATCAAGGTTTTGGAAATCTTGTGTTTAATTTGATAAAAATAATTACTAGGTAAAAGTAATATCAAAACAAACTTGTAGATTAGGGGTTTAACTTACAATCAGTATACGTACACACAAGGAGTCCGTGAACCAAGTTAAGAAAACCCTAATAATTCTACAACAATAACAACTAGAATAAATCTAGAGATATCTTGTTTAAAAATTCTTAAGGATTTTTACGATCGAAGTTTTCTTTATAGCTTCCAATTTCGACTAACAAGTGTTGGTATACGATCGGAAACTGAAATCTATCAAAACCTAGGGTTTATGATCAACAACTCTTGACTGGTTTTATATCAGAAGAGAAAACTTAGAATAGACAAGAGGTGAAAAACCTAGATTACAAGTTGGATGATCAATCACGAAGATTAAATCCAACTCGGCTTTGTGATCCCCAATACAAAGACTTTTATCTCACTCTTGTTCACGAAGAACAGAAGACATGGAAATATCCTGCAAAGCTTACGCCAATTTCCCAAAAGGGATGAAAACGTGTAAACTCATGAACCCTTTATTTATAGTGAAAAGTTAGCTTGAAAACTAAGCTAAGGTTTTGACTATTTTTCAAGACTCTCCTAAATATGGGAGTCTTTCCTAAGTTAAAACTTTTGCCAAAATAATTAAATAAATAATTAATTAGCAAATATTGTATTTATGTGAATAAATCACATTTTAACTTAGGCATGAATTAAAAGTTATCACAAACACTTTAATATGGTAATCAAATATGTTTGGATTAATAGCCATCTTTCCTAGATAAGGAAACATCACCAATTTGACCAAAAATGCCTTTTAGACACGTAATTGGGCCCAAGTCCGTGAACTGTTATAAACATCCCATGGATTGTTTCCTACTAACGAACTTTAATAAATCACTCATAACTTCATCGTTATAACTCGTAATTGAGTGATTCTTGCCTCGTTGGATTCGTAAGATCATTCACTACAGCATGAGATTATTTATAAGGATAAAGGTTATTGTCTCCAAGGTAATGAATCAAATAACCTCAAGTATATATACATAAATGTACATTTACCGTCATCGGAATTGTTCCATAGAGTGAGCATATATCTTGATTGATTATAAAGGTAGAATTGCACAAGAATCCAAATGAAATCAATCAATATCTTTGTTGATGAAGTACTTGTTGATATCTTCTTGTAGTATTCAATCTTCAATCTTTAAGGATAGCTTCGATTCAACTTCTTAGACCTAATCTAGTCCGAAACGATCTTTAGTATGCTAAAACAAGAATGCATTTTGGCAACTAAAATTTACAAATAACTTGTTATACCAACGCTAGTGGGTTCAACCGAGCAGTGCTCTAACAATCTCCCTCTTTGTCAATTTTAGTGACAAAACCATTTTACATATGGATTTAAACAAATAAAATCATTACAGCTCCAAAACCCAACATGCTTGATTTTCTTGGTTCTTCAACTATGCGTGTGTTCATCATGTACTTGTTGAAGATCCATCATAGTATTATTACACAGCATCAAAGTTCAATTGTATCATAACTTCGACAATAATACTACGGTGATATGTATCACTCCCCCTTAGTCAATACTTCATCTCACAATGAAAACCACTCCCCGTTACATAATGACCCGTAAACCATATGTATATGTAGTATGAACTAAAAAATAATTCTCCCCCTTTTTGTCAATAAAATTGGCAAAGGTACAAGAACGGGATCCTAATGAAAATTTCCATAGAGGAACTTCTTGACCAAAAGGAAAACATATCAACTTTACTTTAGATGATATCATAGAGTCAAAACTTAGTGAGTTCATCAAGGAGTTAATTTAGATACAAGTTAACCCCTACATGTTCCACAACCACTTCTCCCCTCAAAGATATAACAATTAAGTACAAATTCATTTAAGAACTCTCATTCATAAGATGTCATTCCCGAAAGAACAACAAGAGTGACCTTACTCCAGAGATAAGGATTTATATTGGATTTTAGGAACCCACAAGGAGATACAAACTACGAACCAATAACTGAAAGTCTCTCGTGAGATCGAGTTACTAAACAATATAACTATCTCATGGTAATAATACACAATATGTAATCATCAAGATCAAGTATTGTGATCATCTTTTCTAAGATACAACCTTGTATAAACAAGAATTGATAAGCTTAGAAGGAAGAATAATCTTTTACATAAGGATTTACACCAAGAATGGTTACCATAAGAGTACGAAAAAGATTCTTTGAAAATAAAAACCAACATCCAATGGTTTTGATTATTGCTTCTAACCTGTTATGCTTAAGAATTTTTAATCACAAATCAAGTTAGTGTTGATGGTGGATTTTAGTTCAGGGCTAAAATTGTAAAACCAAACTTAATATGCTGACATCCTGCAAAGGATAAAGCCATTTGATAAGTGACGAGCGCAGAAAACTTCTCCGTTTTATTTATTTAAAGCAATTCAATAGATATACAAAATTCACCCAGAATGGTGCATGTAGCAACAATCCCAAATATTCTATGAATTTATAGCATTATTAATTAATGCATGATTTGCCTAGTATTTCCTGTGCGAACTCTCATTATTGGCGCGACATGACGACTGAGTGTTTACTCTCAGCAGAGTAACATGAATCTCCAAGTGTCAATATCGAGATGTGCACGAAATACCCGTATAGGCCACACCATTCTCTAACGAAGATAATCTCGTGTCCGCGCGTTTTAATTAGCCCGATCGATCATGTTTAATTTCCTAAGGGAAATATGGACTGTCCGTATCAGTCTCAAAAACAATCACGACCACACAAGTTGACCGCATGATTTAACCATCCTAGACGAACCCTAGCAGGAGCATGCAATCACCGTGATGACCACCGGCGGGCCCGCTTACGTCCTAGCCGGTCGAACACCACGCTACACTCCCAACTCCCATTGAACGCCAGCCCTAAAATAGAGTGGCCGTGTTATTTTGGGAAAGGCTCGAACGAGCGAAGACTGTTCAAGACAGTCTTAAAATCATCAAGACTGTCCAACTTCACCAGCCTGGTTGGACGGCTTAGATCATCCCGCGAATGATCAGTGAAGCGCTAACACACATGTTGGCGAACCCACTTCTCCCCTACCGGATCGGTTTTCTCACGGCAAAGCCTTGGAGCAATGAAAGTTTGCTCGAAACATGGATGGCGTGATGCTTTAAAGGGTCGCGGAAATTCCACTAGCGTCTTAAAAGGATCACAACCATCCAACTTAGCCAGCATATTTGGATGGCTTAGATCGCGCCTAGGACCATCATGAAGGTGCATATATGTTCACCGTAAGCCCAACGTGGGACCCACACGATCGGTCTCTCCAAAGGAGAAGCATAGCTCGCCAAACCGTTTGGCCAAAGTCACGTGTATGTGACTGTTTCAAAACCCTAATTAGGGTTTACGGCGATGCATATCTGTCGTAGTACGATCACGACCATTGTGGGCCCCCAGTGATCACGTTGACACTCTTGTGACCTCTTAAGTATTTTCCAGGGTCCCAAGAGTGTCAACGTGATCACTGTGGGCCCACCTTTGCATGCGACCTCTTTAGTGATAGATAAGCTCAAGTCTTCACATACCTTTTTGTCGAGAAGTTCCACCGGTTCCTTGAGTAGTTCTTCTACTTGTATGATGAATCACCATGAAGTCCTTGAGCTCAACTACACTTTTTATCCTAGTCCGAGACTTAGCTATAATAAATTAGAAATCAAGATTTATAGATTTGATCACTAACATTGACAAACATGCTTGAGATAGCAACGCATGCGAGTTCGACCGAGCAATGCTCTAACAGTAATGCCTCGCTCACCTGCCTCAGTGTTCCAACTATAAGTGCATGAGGTGGATCTGGCACATATATCCACAACGGGTCACGATGTTCATCTAGTACAACCATATTATGCAATATCAAACAGGTTCTCATGATTGATTTCACATCTTGATTTTCCCATTAGTTACATATGTGGTAAAGGATCCTAAATTTACTTTGCAGTGTCCCAAATGACCGTTCCACATCTTTCCTTTAGCCATTTGATATTTGTTAAACAACTCTAGAATTGGAATACCACTGGGTGCACCGTATGCTTGGACTAACACAGACTGGCTCTTATAAATTCTATCCACTAAATAATACCCTGTGTGTACTGGTTCCCATTGATAGTAAAATGACAAGGTGGTGCAATGCCATTGAGATTGTCATCAAACAAATTGGAGGACTTCAAAACATTAAGATCATTGTTTGATCCACCTACTCCAAAATAACCATGCCAAAACCACCTATCGAATGAAGCAACCGCCTCAAGAACACAAGTGGGATAACTTTTGTGGCATGTGTGTGTTCCAACCTAGTCCATTGGACACACCTCCCAACCCCAATGCATACATTCCAGGCTACCAAGCATTCCTGGGAACCTTCGAGCTGCGTTCTCCTTCATCATCCACTTGGTATCATTCACAGTGAGACGTATCATGTATTCTGCATTATACCCAAACATAATTGCATCACAAAACTTCTTAATATAGTAGTGAATAATAGAAGCATCCATACGGGTATAATCATCAATGCTATCAGGTGGGATACCTTTACAAAGACACCTCATAACGGCATACACTTTCATATGTGGGCTATGACCTGAAATTCTTACAGCATCTTTTCTTTGTCGAAAGTATGGGTCCACCTCACATATTTTGTGCAAAATTCTTGAAAATAAGGGTCGATACATACCTAAACAGCCATGGAACTTTTTTGGTCCCAAAGTGCAACCATCATTGAAATAATCATGTCTTATCCTTGCATCCGCTTCGGCACGACTTCTATTGATTGATTCTATCTGCGTCACTTTTGTTGGAACCAACTGATGCAAATTTTGAGTATTTTGCACCATAAATTGATATAGCATGAGAATATTTTGATTTGTATCTTCTCCATCAGAATCATCGACAAGATGAACCCCAAGTTTGATTGACATATATCTTGAAAAAGCGGGGGTCTAACAATACCACCCAATATTTCGCTTAGCAATCTGTATGTACAAACTCGAATAAACTTTTAAGAGAATCAACAAGACTCAATCAACTAAAAGTATATCAACGAGTTTATATCTCTGTTGATTTGATTTACTCGAGCTAATAAAATCAGCGAGTCTTAATCAAATACAAGGAATAACTTGGATGGTACCAAAGACCAATATCCAAGGACAATCAATGAAAATCAACAACCAAAGGTGGGATATTCTAATTGATGATCTACAACGCACAACCTGTATTATTTCAATTATAAAGATAAAACAATATAATGCGGAAATATAAATAACACAGACACCATAATTTTGTTAACGAGGAAACTGCAAATGCAGAAAAACCCCGGGACCTAGTCCAAATTGAACACACACTGTATTGAGCCGCTACAGACACTAGCCTACTCCAATCTAACTTCGGACTGGACTGTAGTTGAACCCCAATCAGTCTCCCACTGATCCAAGGTACAATTGTACTCCCTACGCCTCTGATCCCAGCATGATACTGCGCACTTGATTTCCTTAGCTGATCTCACCCACAACTAAGAGTTGCTACGAAAACCAAAGGTTAAGGAAGAATCGACTCTAGTACGAAAAATAGTATCACATGTAAGGTGTGGGGATTAGTTTTGCATAGATACTTGAGTTCCCCTTAAATAGTCTTTCAAATCAGGGTTTGCAATCAATGTTGGCTTAGTAACAAAGCAATCAATATTCACCATTAGATGAAAACCTGATTAGATTCAAGCTAATATCTTTCAACTGTTAGATCGAACACTTATCTTGTTACACACAATTGAAATGCACGTTTCTAGGTTTGTCAACCGTACCCAAATGTATGCACTTGTTGGTTCAACAATAGTTAACCAAATGGTTAGCCATATGAGCATTTCATATCAACCATGTTCTTCTTCACCATAACTAGTTCAAATGAACTAGTTATAGATTTATTCAATTGCAAGAAAATATCATGTACTACACAAGACACAATTGTAGCAAAGATGATGTGATTCACTTGAATTTATAACCACGGTTTGCATACTGCATTCCTTAATCTTTATAAGTATTAGTTCACGGTCAACATCTTTAGATATAACCTACTAAATTTCGCGAACTGGGTTCGCGGACTTAAGTTCACGGAAGGAGTTCACAAACTCCAGCAGAATTTCTCGGACGAAACTTCCGCCGGTTCACGGACTGAATTCGCGGACTGAGTTCGCGGACTTGGCTCACGCCACATTCTGTTTCTCTTGATCAATAAATTTCGCAAACTTTGGTTCAAGGAATAATACTTGTACATAAATGTGTTTCCACAAAAATGCATATGTCCACCATTGGTTATATAATCTAAACTCTCATTCCAATCATTGCAATGCATAAATGTGTTTTCAAAGTGATTGAAACATATCATGACTTTCGTCACTAGGTAAAGATAAACTCGGTTGAAGCGAAAAGTTTACCAACACATGTTTCGAGATATAGATGGGCGAGGTATACTCGGCTCGAAATACCAAATGTGTATAATCAAAGTCTATATATAGCAAACGAATTTTGTCTCAAAGAGTAGGAGATAGAGTATATAGACTTTTGAGTGATAGATAAGTTCAAGTCTCCACATGTCTTTTAGTTTATAAAGTTCCACCGGTTCCTTGAGTAGTTCTTCGTCTTGTATGATGAATCGCCATAGAGTTCTTGAGCTCAACTACACTTTCTATCCTAGTCCGAGACTTAACTATAGTAGACCAGAAGTCAATATTTATAGTTTTGATCACTAACATTGACAAACATGCTTGAGATAGCAACGCATGCGAGTTCGACCGAGCAATGCTCTAACAATCTCCCCTTTTATCAATTTTAATGACAAAATTATCAATACATATGGAATACAAAAAAGATAATGAAACTTTAGTAGATCCTATTCCACATGCCTAATATTCAACATTACTCGAAATCTTCATCACTTCCAAGTACTCCAATCATCAAATATATCTTCATATGTCATACGAAGGTTTTCCCAATCAGAATTAAGGTTTTGAAGCCTAGTTTCCTTTTCACTGGAGTTACCTTCGAATACGGTTTCTAAGATATCCCAAGCATCTTTATACCTAATATAATTTGACACATGGTGCTGAAGATTTGAGGTAATGGCATGTATGATGATATTCAAACCATCAGAATTTTGCTTTGCAGCAAGTATCTCGGCAGGACTGTATTCACCAATATTCTTGGGAATGTTTTCATCTCCAACTGCCACTACGGGAGCATCATAGCCATTAACAACATATACCCATGATTGAAAATCGCGTGCTTGAAGAAAAGATCGCATAACAATTTTCCACCATACATAATTAGATCCATCGAAGACTGGTAGTACGTTAATAGAGATAGCACCTCTGTCCATGGAGTCAGATCACTACAAACACAGACTTGTAAGGTCTTGAACGTGTTTGCCTGCTCTGATACCAACTGAAAAAGCGGGGGTCTAACAATACCACCCAATATTTCGCTTAACAATCTGTATGGACAAACTCGAATAAACGTTTAAGAGAATCAACAAGACTCAATCAATTGAAAGTATATCAACGAGTTTATATCTCTCTATTGATTTGATTTACTCGAGCTAATAAAATCAGCGAGTCTTAATCAAATACAAGGAATAACTTGGATGGTACCAAAGACCAATATCCAAGGATCAATCAATGAAAATCGACAACCAAAGGTTGGATATTCTAATTGATGATCTACAACGCACAACATGTATTATTTCAATTATAAAAATAAAACAATATAATGCGAAAATATAAATAGCACAGACACCAGAATTTTTTTAACGAGGAAACCGCAAATGCAGAAAAACCCCGGGACCTAGTCCAGATTGAACACACACTGTATTAAGCCACTACAGACACTAGCCTACTCCAAGCTAACTTCGGACTGGACTGTAGTTGAACCCCAATCAGTCTCCTACTGATCCAAGGTTCAGTTGTACTCCCTACACCTCTGATCCCAGCAGGATACTGCACACTTGATTCCCTTAGCTGATCTCACCCACAACTAAGAGTTTCTACGACCTAAAGTCGAAGACTTGATAATAAACAAATATGTCTCACACAGACATGTATATCAAAGGATCAATCTGTCTCCCATAGATAAATCCTAAAGGTTTTGTTCATTCTTTTGATAATAATCAAGGTGAACAGGAACCAATTGATAATCCGATCTTATATTCCCGAAGAACAACCTAGAGTTATCAATCATCTCACAACAATCTTAATTGTATGGTAGCGAAACAAGATGTTGTGGAATCACAAATAATGAGACGAAGATGTTTGTGATTACTTTTTATATCTTGCCTATCGGAGATATCAATCTCAAGACAATCAATATGATTGTACACGTACGATAGAAGATGAAAGATCATATCACACAACTACGATAAAAGTATCATCGGTCTGGCTTCACAATCCCAATGAAGTCTTTAAGTCGTTAACCTGGTTTTAGAATAAGAAAACCAAAGGTTAAAGGAGAATCGACTCTATCACGCAAACAAGTATCACACGTAATGTATAGGGATTAGTTTTTCACATATACTAGAATTCCCCTTATATAGTCTTTCAAATCAGGGTTTGCAATCAATGTTAGCTTAGTAACAAAGCAATCAATATTCACCGTTAGATGAAAACCTGATTAGATTCAAGCTAATATCTTTCAACTGTTAGATCGAACACTTAGCTTGTTACACACAATTTAAATGCACGTTTATAGGTTTGTCAACCGTACCCAAATGTATGCACTTGTTAGTTCAACAATAGTTAACCAAATGGTTACCATATGAGCATTTCGTATCAACCATGTTCTTATTCACCATAACTAGTTCAAATGACTTCAAATGAACTAGTTAGAGAGTTGTTAAATTTCAAAGAAATCTCATGTACTACACAAGCCACAATTGAAGCAAAGATGATGTGATTCACTTGAATTGGTTCATGAACTTTGTAGCTGCGGTTTGCATATTGCATTCCTTAGTCTTTATAAGTATTAGTTCACGATCAACATCTTTAGATATAACCTACTCAACTTCGCGGACTGGGTTCGCGGACTTAAGTTCACAAACTCCAACAGAATTTCTCGGGCGAAAACTTTCGCCGGTTCGCGGACTTGGCTCACGCCACATTCCGTTTCTCTTGATCAACAAAGTTCGCAAACTTTGGTTCAAGGAATAGGACTTGTAAATAAATGTGTTTCCACAACAATGCATATGTCCACCATTGGTTATATAATCTAAACTCTCATTCCAATCATTGAAACATTCTTAGAGGATGTTATATAGTTGTTACACCATTTCTCGTCAAAGCAATTTTCAAAGTGATTGAAACATATCATGACTTTCGTCACTAGGTAAAGATAAACTCGGTTAAAGCAAAAAGCTTACCAACACATATTTTGAGATATAGATGGGAGAGGTATACTCGGCTCGAAATACCAAATGTGTATAATCAAAGTCTATATATAACAAATGACTTTTGTCTCAAAGAGTAGGAGATAAAATAAATAGACTTTCGAGTGATAGATAAGTTCAAGTCTCCACATACCTTTTAGTTGATGAAGTTCCACCGATTCCTTGAATAGTTCTTCGTCTTGTATGATGAATCGCCATGGAGTTCTTGAGCTCAACTACAATTTCTACCCTAGTCCGATACTTAGCTATAGTAGACCAGAAATCAAGACTTATAGTTTTGATCACTAACACTGACAAACATGCTTGAGATAGCAATGGATGCGAGTTCGATCGAGCAATGCTCTAACATGTTTCCTTAAAGAAATGCTTCAATTAACAACAACACTGGAGTATCCATTAAATAGTGTCATAGTGAACATCTAACAAAGTAGACACTAGAATTCAACTATAACAAAGTTTAATACCACCAACATTTGCAATTGGATTGCAACAAAAGTGCAGCATTTTTGGACCGTGATAATATATATAACTTGTAAATTACCTAGAGTATTAGACATACAATCTAAATTATCTCTTTCCTAAATATAAAAATTCATATAACTTGGAAAAATTACCTAGACGATTAGACACAAAATCTAAGTCCCTAAAACTAACAATGTTTAACAACTTCAAGTCTGCACAAAGTGGTAACTAATAGTACTTGGATTCAATTTATGTTATTCATCTCAAATCTAATGAAAATCCTTTCAATTGATTTTTTTTTAAAACTAGGGTTTATAATTTAATTGGATTACCTTTGATTATTGAGAGCTTTCTCAACAAACCCAGTAACAGAAAGTGTGGAACTGATGATTTTTTTTGGTTAAGTAGGGTTTCATGTGTGAGAAGAGATGAAAAAATTGGGGAAGAACATATGAACTGAATGAAACCGTGGTCGATTTTTTTGTGTGTTAGGCCAAATTCTGGAACAGGCAACCATTAACCAGTTCAACGGGTGGTTGACTGGTCAATATAGGAGAACGAGTAATGAATAACCGTTTTCGGACAAACGGTGAAGAACGGTTAATGACTTACCTTTTTTTTTGGAACAGAACGACTAACCATTAGCCGTCCCCGTATTCTCATAGAAAAACCGCTAGACCTAGGCCCTTTCCGGGCTTAGGTGTAAGGCAATTGAGAATCACTTGGACATCACCATAAGACCTGGGTTTTTTTTTTTTTTTTTGATCGGACCATAAGACCCGGTCTTGGACTCTTAGATAAACAATAAAGGAAACCTTTGAGAGGGACCTTGGTATAGGGGCGGCAAGGACATTGCAAGTGTGATAGCAATGTCCTTCTAATTGGTTAGGGGGTGTCCCATATGGGATGTTAATTGACTAGATTACCCTTTTCACCTTAAATGGACTGATTTACCCTTACTTCTTTGGTTGAAAATACAGAATTGTCCTCCCCTGATTTTACCCTAATAGAAACTGAAAATTCATAACTGTTTCAAAATAGTTTCTCTTCTCTTCTTCTCCTCTCCTCCATTAAAATTGATTTTTCATCGTCCTCTTTGATTCATCGGCGATTTAAAAAATTTATAATCGTTGATTGAAAACTATATTAGAGATGCCGAAGAAGAAGGTTGACGAAGATTGTAGCCGTTCTAATCAACCAAATCCTCCATTAGGTCAAGAACATCAATTTGAAACTCCTCAACCGTCAAAATCAAGCACAATGACTTATATAAGGTATGTTTCGAAAAACCCAGTTAGGGTTTAGTCAATTGTGTTTGATTTAAGTTAGTTTTGTATGAAAAATTAGGGTTTTGAATCGAAATTGAAACTGGAAATTGTGTGTTACATGTGAGGTATGGTTGATAATTACTCCAATTCCAACCGTAACTATGGTATTTGTTGATGATACGGTTCGTAATAACTGAAATACCAACTGTAAGTTCTTGAATTTAAGAAAAATTATTCAGTTACGTTTTTTTTTGCAACCGTAAGTGGCTTACGGTCGGTCTCGTGTCTTCAGTTACGAACATACATTGTTCTGTAACTTTCATTTGGTTTTTACGGTTTGTAATTTCATCAATGTTATCAACCGTATTTGAGTTACGACTTGTAACTCAACATCCATTACCAACCGTAGAACATCCTGTATGTTAGTATTTGGCCAAAGAAAACTTACGGTTGAAAACTAAGATAACAATACCAACCGTAGTGTAGTTACGGTTGATCTCGATACATCAGTTACCAAACGTATCGTTGATACGGTTGATATCGATTCACTATTTACCAACCGTATCGTTGGTACGGTTAGTCTATGTTCATTGTTTACAAACCGTAACTATGCAGTCTCACCATTTTGTTTTGTTTTTTGTTGTTTATATTATTTTTTTTACCCTTAGTAAATCAATCAATTGTAATGCTTGTGTAGGAAGAAAAAGAGAGGAAATGACTTAACCCCGATTGATCATACGCCCACCCCTCGCGATGACAAGCATTTAGGGGTTAGTAATAGAGGTTTGCACAAGAATGAGAAGAAGATGAATAATAAATTTGAAATTAAGTTGAGGGAACAACCTGTGGCTGAATCTTGAGTTGAGTTAGAAGGAGTGGAACATAATGATCAAGAAGATATCAGAGTCTAAACTAACCGTGAAGGCAGCGAAAATGAAACTGTGGAGGAAGAAACTAATAACGATGAAGAACAATCTAAATAAACCGATGATGATGGAGGGGAGGAAGAGGAAGCAAATGATGAAGAGGAGGAAGATGAAGAAAATGATGGAGAGGAGGCCGATGAAGAAAATAAAGATGAAGAAAAGGAAGAGGAAGAAAATGATGAAGAGGTAGAAAATACCAAGGGAAAAGAGGTAGTTGTAGCTGCACCTCCAAGGCAAAAGAAAGAAAAGAATCCGAGAAAGGAGCCCGCACCGAAAGGGATACATATTCCTAAAGGAAAAGAATTGTTGTTGCCAGCGAAGAAGAATAAAATGCTTTGGGGCGAGGCTCCAGATAAGTCTTCAATCTTATTTGGTTATAAAGATTCCTGGGCCGCAAAAGTCTGTCAGACAAGGGTATGATTTTTCTTGTTTTTCTTAGCATTCAATTTTTAACTGATTGTGATCCATTTTGTTTGTTTATTTCAGTTCACCAATATGTGTTTATATTTTTGTATATTTGTGTTTTTAGGACCATGCAAGATGCACAAAATTGCTCAAGCGTCAAAGGGCTAAACATTGGGCATTAAGTAAAGAATGTGTTGCGGTTCGAAATCTAGTGGCTAGTACAGGATTAGGGACCGGAATTCTTAATTTCCAAACAGAGTATGATAGTGTTGTGGTCTCTGCCTTCAGGGAACGATATTGGCTTGAAACCGATACATTTCATCTTCTATTTGGAGAGATGACAATAACACCGGACGATGTGAAGCAAATTACTGACCTTGAAGTTGAAGGACAATCAGTATTTGAAGGTTTCAACAACAACATGGTATGGACTGACCTTTAATCTCTTGTTGAAGAAACACTTGGGTGGGGGAAAGATGAAACTGAGATGGAGTTTAAGTTGGCTGGTGGTTATGACCCAGATGAACCACATAAACCAAAAAAACCGTTGAAAAAGCTAATGTTGAAGAATCTGAGGAACAAGTTTAAAGGAACGTTCAAGAGGGAAAAGGCAGGTGAGGTGATTGATGAAATATCAGTTAAGCGTACAACCACAGCTTACTTGTTGTATTCTCTTGGGACCATATTCTTTCCCGATAACTCGGGAAATCGGGTGAATGTTCATTATCTACAATTGTTGAAGAATTTGGACAACATCAAAAACTTTTCGTGGGCCACTGCCACCCTTGCATATCTACTTGATAGCCTAAGAAAAGCCTCGAAGGTTAGAGCTACTGAAATTGCCGGGAATGTTGCGATTCTAATGGTAATTTTGGTTATATTTTTACTCAATTATATGATGGTTTGTTATATTTTTAGTCATGAGGCAATAATTTATACTTAATTTTTTTTAGGCATGGGTTTATGACCACTTTCCTAGCCTGGCCCCTCCTACTAATTGGGAACCACATGATTATGGCCCTACGGGAAAGAAGTTCATGTTCACTGGTAGACAACAAAGGTTCAAAGACGACAAGCTCATTAGAATGAGGGAGAAAATAGATGCTTTCACTGTTGAAGATGTTATCTTTGACCCTTATGTGAGGATCCAAAATGGAGTTGATGCTCGTAAGTTCACAAAGACCGCAGGCTACAACGGACCATTGTATCATCCCACAGGTTACGTTATGACCAATCCTCGTCGCATTCTACGCCAAATTGGTCATATTCAAGTAAGGGCTATCAAGGAAAACTTCAAATTATCCAAGGAAGGATCCGAGACAAAAGGCCCCACCATTGTACTCAACTACCGTCCAACTCCGACGGTTGATGCTTGGAACAATCGCCATGAAGAAAGATACCAACTCGCAGTGGGAGAGGCAATTCCTTGTATCAGCACGAAAGAAGCCGCTGCTGATTACATGACTTGGTATTTTTATTTTGGTCATCCATATGTGATTAATAATGACCCGGAGGCCCAGCAAGCTATTCTAAAGGCTGTAGCACAAAGGAAGGCAGTTGATGAGACCAAAGAGAAAATGAGTCTATTTGGTTTATCTTGGAAGAAGCTATACTTCATGTCGGTACATAATTTTGGTATCCTCATGACTTTGGATTTGAAGATTAATGTATATTATGAAATAATCTCTTAACACTTTTTTGACATGTCAATAGAAAGACCGAGGACAAGCTTTGGCAAATAACATGACTTCATGCATACGTAGTAATGGTGTGATTAAAGCTCCTCAACAAAAGATATTGCAAGAGCAAATGAGGAACATGCATAATACAAACATGGAAGAATTGTACGAGGGGTTGGTTGATAGACGCATTTATGTGTCTAATATATCTCAATTGTATATATTGTTAGTGCTCGATTTTGTACTTATTTGGTTATTTTATTTATTTGTAGGTGTTTTTAGAAGAATAAGGATTTGCGGCGAAATTGGCTGAAATTGCGGCGTTTGGACTTCCGTTGATAGAGTGCCGGAAGTACCCCATAAGTCTACCAGAAATACTCCGGAGAAACCCCGGAAAAAGTGCGGAAAATGCCCTAGAGGACACTTTTTATACGGACCCTTGATTTTGGATAAGGGGTAACCTAATTACTAAGGGGTAACTCATTTCCAGGCATCTGCTAAAGGGAGGCCAGTCACAGATAAGGGGAGGTCATCTTCTCAAATTCAATCGAGATTTTTGGCGGGAAAAAAAAGTTCATCAACTGCCAGTTTTTCGATCTGATTGTTGAAGGGGCTATAGTATGATTAAAGGGCTAGAATTCATTGGGCCTATTACTAGTACTTATAGGAAGCTAATGGGGATGATTTTAAGGGCCAGAAGTGGCTGGAAAAGCCGTGAGAAGCAATCACAGCTCAACAGGGAATATTGGGTCCTGTTTGAGTTGGATTAGGATTTCTAGCATAAGGAATTTCTGATAAACCTTCCTATATATTATAATATATCCTACAGAGAGTTTGGGATAATCTGGGAACTCTCAGAAGCCGCGTAGAAGACTTGGGAAGCTTTTCTTCGTGACTTGCTGCCGAAGAGATAAAAGGATAAACCGAAAGAATTTGGAGAGATTGGATGACCCTTTTGTGCATAAATAAGAATATTAGGGTTCCTATAAGTTTATCAAGAGTTTTGGGGTCGATCAGAGGCTAGCAGAGAGGCGCAGGAATTGTACCTGCTGTTGATGCTGCCATTAACACGCCTGAAGAACACGAATAAAACAGTAACGAGGACCGTCATTTTTAAGCAAAGGAAAGACCACTCTCAGCAGTCTTAAAACAGCAGCGACAGCGACAGTGGAAGCTAAGTATCGTTGTTTCTGGTACAACAGTGGTATTTTATCGTTCTCTTCTGGACGCCGTCAGTGGGTCGCAGAATCACTGTTTTCATTCTTTTAATCAACTTTTTGAGCTAAAAACATGTATTTTGAGCAAGTGATTAATATGAGAAGCTAAACCCCAACACTGGGATGATGGAGGAAGCCATTTTTCATGCATGTGGTAATTTTATTTAATTCTTTTATGACTATTTGCACTTTTATTAATCGTTTTGTGATTTTTATTAATTAGTTGTGATGTCGTTTGATGGTGTATGCTTAGACTTAAGAGCTTTTGATGCACCATGCTTGTGATTTACAATTGATGTTTTACAAAATCTATTTTTGGCAAATAAAAGAGTCAATATTTATAAGCTATAACTGTTTAGAATTGATAATTGAATCGCATGAGTATAAGAATTGGTGGAATCCTGAGTCCCAGTCTCTTGATCATTGTGACACATATTTTGTACATATATTTATTTTTAAATCTAAACGAGTCCGAGCAACGAACTGTTACTACCACTTGAAAATACCGCAACAAAATGGCGCCGCTGCCGGGGACTTGTTTATAGATTTGTTTATTTATTTTTTTAGGTTTATTTTTTTTATTATTATTTTTGTTATTTTTTACCCGTTTTGGTGTTTTTGTTTGCTTTCAGACTTGGAGCTGAGCTAAGGAAAGAAAGATAAAGTGCTGAAAAGAAAAGCGAGGCCAAAGAACGAAAGAAAAGAGGAATCCAAAAGGAGTGAAGAAGAAGTTTTTTAAATAGCTATTTGATTTTATTTTTAGAAATTGTATTAGGGTTTCTTTATTATTTTGTACTTTTTTTTTCTTTTCTTTTGGACTTTGGACTTGGAATTTATTATTTTTAAACCCAAAGGAAGGGTTAAAATTAAATATAAACTGTGTGCAGGGAAGGATGACGATTACGATATCGTCTCGGCCCCTCGGGTTCGCACACTGACACCGGAGTCAGTGGCCCGAGCCGACTTCAACGGTTCATCCCCCGTCTGGTACGGGAGGTAAAATTTTAATCACCCGTGAATCCCCTGTCAGCGGGTTTACTGTATTCCTTAAGGTGATAATTGTTTGAGGACGAACCAGACTGCTTTAAATTCCTAGTAAAGGGCAAGGCCTGGCCTAAACAAGATAAGGGTTTGGATTTCATCACCGCTCCCTTCTTGCCCGCCTTAGGAAAACGAAACCTAACGCGAACCCAAGCTTAAAATTTGATTAGAACGAGACCTATAGGGTAACGAGCTTGTTAGGAAAAAATTTCGAAGGATATTGGTCACCTTTTCAGCAACTTCAAAGTTCATGATGACTTCTGGGAGTTAAAACAAGCCGCCTTGTAACGCCGGTGAGGCCTTGGGTATCAAAGCTCCATTGAACTTCCCTCACCTCAGTTTCATCTTACATTAGCTCGGATTGATCCAGAGGGGTTTGCTCAAACTGTAACGAATTCCCCTTCGAGAGATAGAAGCTAGTCTAGAAACAATCTAAGTGGAGCCATCATGCTTTTTGTTTGCTAGAAATCTTTAGGTTTGCTTTGGTGAAGTCGAGTCGGCCTTGTTTGTGATTGTGTAAAATTCCCTTGCAAATTAAGAATGTCAAACTGGTACAATAGAAGCCAATACAATGATTATCGACCTGAATTTGAATACGAACATCATCATTATTATGACTATAGTGAGAATAGTGTTTGGGAATGCCAACCTTTTCAAGGTTATGGTTCATACCATAGTGAGCCCAATTATTATCCGCATGTGCATCAGTGTTACGAGCAAGAAGATTATAATACTAGTTCTTCGTCTTTAGAGGATACAATCAAATTTTTGAAAAGTAGTCCTTTTTATGATCCTTCAGTTCCTATTCCTCCTCTAGAAGAGTCTTTCAGAAAATTAGAAGAGTCGACACGTAAGTTAGCTGAGATGAATAACTTAGTTTATGATGAAAGAACACTTTCTCTAGAGGAATCCTTCAAGCTGATAGCTGAGACGAACGAAAGAATTGCTCGAAATAATTTCCAATACAGTGTTTCCAATAATACCCTTGAAAATGAGGATAGTTATTTGCATAATCAAGATGAAGAGGTTAGAATTGGTAACATTACATGTTTAGATGAGGTTCGGTCATTTTCATGTTATTATAATGATGATGAGGATAGTAGTAATGAAGAATTTGAAATATGTAGGCATAGTGATCAGGAATCTAGTAATCCAATTGAGCTTTATAGTGATTATATTATTTCTAGTTCAAATCCAAATAATTTTTATGATTATTCACCTATTCAAAAGGACGAGGATTTGATTAGGGATACCACCGTTTTAGACGATGTAGTTTGTCATGTTTACGAATCCGATAAAGGTTTAGAGGAACCGATTTATCTTGAGACTACTGTTTTCGAGTCGAACGATTTAGAAACTGTGATCGATGATGGTTTTGAGGAACGGTTTTATCCTGAGAATACTGTTTTAGAGTCGTACGATTTAGAAACAATAGTCTTAGATGAACTCGTAGAGATTAATGAGGATGAACCTGACTTAGAAGAATCAATTGCCCATTTTCCGGAATATGATGACCTAGAAATTAGGGAGATTGTGACTAGTCTAACTAGAGACATTGAAAACTCTAAGTTTGGGGGTGATTATCATTCTCCGTGTGCTTTAACTCTTAGAAAGGTCCCTCACTTGGGACTTAACATATGTTCCTCAACCATTTTACAAGATTATCTTCATACACGTTTCCCGGAACCTAATGATGTCCAAAAAGAAGTTCAGTCGTTAGAAACCCATCCTCTAGTTGATGTGGTTTGCCCAGGCTATGATACCCAGATCGATTTTGTTTTCCCACCAAATAGTTTTCTTCCAAATGTGGGAACGTTTATATTTAAAATGAGTCGATTATTAAGTTCTGAGACTAAGCCTAAGTACTTTAGGTTAATAGAAACGACACATTTTCCTAAGAATGACCACTACTCTCATTGTGGTCAATTATGTAAGTCAAATCTGATTGACTTAGAGGATCCTCAGTTATTTAGGTTATTACTTCGAGATTCTAAGCTTTTATTTGAGTTTCTACAGACTCTAAAACCTGGTAATTCGGATCCCATCTATGAAGAAACGCAGCCAATGAAAATATTCTATTTAGACCCTTTCATAGAACCTGAACCACAATTAGATATAAATTTCTTAATCAGGAAACTAGGTAAGGGCATGCTAGTATTGTTCAATTTCTTGGTTTACTGCAGTTTCCTTTGGTCAGCTCTTTTTGGTTTTGAAGACCCGCAGTTATTTCGGCTACTATTATACGGTTCGAGTTGACTAGTCCATTCCTAAGTCTGGCTGAAGACTTTAAACTTAGCACTTCTTGGGAGGTAACCCAAACTCACGCAACACGGTAATATCTTTCCTTAACTCTTTTGCTTCGAATGGTAACAGTTTCTCCTTGTTCATGCTTTTAATTTTATCTTTAGAACATTGAGGACAATGTTAGATTTAAGTTTGGGGGTATCGGGGAAACTTTTTAGTTGCATTAAATAAACTCCAGAGCCTAGAAATTTATGCTTACTAAGGTCGGCACTAACCAATATAAGTGGATGGAAGCATTTTGGTTGTAGGAGTTGAGGAACCAATTTGATTAGATGGAAACATCTAAAGAGTCTATTCATAAAAGCACAGAGCTCAGGTGTTAGAAATAACATGATAGTTTCACCATATCTCGTTGAGTCCTTTTCACTTCTGTTTTTATTTTTTCCATTTTAAACTATGTTTCTCTAAGTGATTAGGTGGGGCTCACGATTCAAGTTGTTACCACTGCTAGAGTGAAATATAGTGATTGAGATACCAAAAAAAAAAAAAAAAAAAAAAAAGAGATGAAAAAAAAATTGTGAAAAAACAAAAAAAAGAAAAAGAAAAAAAGTATTGAGACCAGACCATTAGACCAAAACGGAATAAGATTCAATAAAGTCGACCACTGGAACCCTTGTATATGCCAGTTGTGTTGACCTAGAGTTAGGGTTATTGACCACTGGTTCCCTTGTATATGCCGGTGAGTTGATACTAGTCAGACTATCTCAGTCATTTAGGATAGGTTTATTTTGGCAGTGGCCTTCAGACAGATATGAGAAACACCGTTCACCTAGTTAACATCAAAACCATCTATGTTTTTCTATATCCATCTCTTAATCTATCCATGTGATTAGTTTGACTCCGAATATGATGTCCATAGTGAAACTATCTGAGTAGAGCTCTGTCACTTTATATGAATTTTAGTATGCTTGAGTGCAAACTCATGTACAACAATTGGAATTTCGCATCAGGGTACTTCCCCTTGTAATCAATAAGTATGCCAACCAAGGAGGTTCTTTAGTGCCTTCCAAGGTTCTGCGTAAATGGCTAGGGTCTGGAGTATAAAGGTTTTGTCGGTACACCTCTGGTAAACCCACCCGAGACTATAACTCGGCCACTAGGGCCACCTAGGGGTTTAAAGGCTTATTGCATACGCTAAATGCAATCGACGATGCCTGCGAAAGTGAGTTAGGATTTTATTTTGATTTGCTCGGGACTAGCAAATAATAAGTTTGGGGGTATTTGATAGACGCATTTATGTGTCTAATATATCTCAATTGTATATATTGTTAGTGCTCGATTTTGTACTTATTTGGTTATTTTATTTAGTTGTAGGTGTTTTTAGAAGAATAAGGATTTGCGGCGAAATTGGCTGAAAATGCGGCGTTTGGACTTCCGTTGATAGAGTGCCGGAAGTACCCCATAAGTCTACCAGAAATACTCCGGAGAAACCCCGGAAAAATTGCGGAAAATGCCCCAGAGGACACTTTTTATACGGACCCTTGATTTTGGATAAGGGGTAACCTAATTACAAAGGGGTAACCCATTTCTAGGCAGCTGCTAAAGCGAGACCAGTCACAGATAAGGGGAGGTCATCTTCTCAAATTCAAACGAGATTTTTGGCGGGAAAAAAAAGGTTCATCAACTGCCAGTTTTTCGATCTGATTGTTGAAGGGGCTATAGTACGATTAAATGGCTAGAATTAATTGGGCCTATTACTAGTACTTAGAGGAAGCTAATGGGGGTGATTTGAAGGGCCAGAAGTGGCTGGAAAAGCCGTGAGAAGCAATCACAACTCAACAGGGAATATCGGGTCCTGTTTGAGTTGGATTAGGATTTCTAGCATAAGGAATTGCTGATAAACCTTTATATATATTCTAATATATCCTACAGAGAGTTTGGGATAATCTGGGAACTCTCAGAAGCCTCGTAAAAGACTTGGGAAGCTTTTCTTCGTGACTTGCTGCCGAAGAGATAAAAGGATAAACCGAAAGAATTTGGAGAGATTGGATGACCCTTTTGTGTATAAATAGGAAGCTTAGGGTTCCTAGAAGTTTATCAAGAGTTTTGGGGTCGAGCAGAGGCTAGAAGAGAGGCGCAGGAATTGTACATGCGGCTGCCATTAACACGCTGAAGAACACACTTGCAAGGACCGTCGTTTTTTAGCAGCGGAAAACTACTTTCAGCAGTCTTAAAACAGCAGCGACAGCGACAGTGGAAGCTCAGTGTCGTTGTTTTTGTTACAGCAGCGTCCTTTTATCGTTCTTTTCTGGACGCCGTCTGTGGGTCGCAGAATCACTTTTTTGATTCTTTTCATTCTTTTAATCAACTTTTTGAGCTATAAACATGTATTTTGAGCAAGTGATTAATATGAGGAGCTAAACCCCAACACTGGGATGATGGAGGAAGCCATTTTTCATGCATGTGGTAATTTTATTTAATTCTTTTATGACTATTTGCACTTTTATTAATCGTTTTATGATTTTTATTAATTAGTTGTGATGTCGTTTGATGGTGTATGCTTAGACTTAAGAGCTTTTGATGCACCATGCTTGTGATTTACAATTGATGTTTTACAAAATCTATTTTTGGCAAATAAAAGAGTCAATATTTATAAGCTATAACTGTTTAGAATTGATAATTGAATCGCATGAGTATAAGAATTGGTGGAATCCTGAGTCCCAGTCTCTTGATCATTGTGACACATATTTTGTACATATATTTATTTTTAAATCTAAACGAGTCCGAGCAAAGAACTCTTACTACCACTTGAAAATACCGCAACAAAATGGCGCCGCTGCCGGGGACTTGTTTATAGATTTGTTTATTTATTTTTTTAGGTTTATTTTTTTTTATTATTATTTTTGTTCTTTTTTACCCGTTTTTGTGTTTTTGTTTGCTTTCAGACTTGGAGCTGAGCTAAGGAAAGAAAGATAAAGTTCTGAAAAGAAAAGCGAGGCCAAAGAACGAAAGAAAAGAGGAATCCAAAAGGAGTGAAGAAGAAGTTTTGTAAATAGCTATTTGATTTTATTTTTAGAAATTGTATTAGGGTTTCTTTATTATTTTGTACTTTTTTTTCTTTTCTTTTGGAATTTTTTTTGGACTTTGGACTTGGACTTTATTATTTTTAAACCCTAAGGAAGGGTTAAAATTAAATATAAACTGTGTGCAGGGAAGGACGACGATTACGATATCGTCTCGGCCCCTCGAGTTCGCACACTGACACCGGAGTCAGTGTCCCGAGTCGACTTCAACGGTTCATCCCCCGTCTGGTACGGGAGGTAAAATTCTAATCACCCGTGAATCCCCTGTCAGCGGGTTTACTGTATTCCTTAAGGTGATAATTGTTTGAGGACGAACCGGACTACTTTAAATTCCTAATAAAGGGAAAGGCCTGGCCTAAACAAGATAAGGGTTTGGATTTCATCACCGCTCCCTTCTTGCCCGCCTTAGGAAAACGAAACCTAACGCGAACCCAAGCTTAAAATTTGATTAGAACGAGACCTATAGGGTAACGAGCTTGTTAGGAAAAAAATTCGAAGGATATTGGTCACCTTTTCAGCAACTTCAAAGTTCATGATGACTTCTGGAGTTAAAACAAGCCGCCTTGTAATGCCGGTGAGGCCTTGGGTATCAAAGCTCCATTGAGCTTCCCTCGCCTCAGTTTCATCTCACATTAGCTCGGATTGATCCAGAGGGGTTTTCTCAAACTGTAACGAATTCCCCTTCGAGAGATAGAAGCTAGTCTAGAAACAATCTAAGTGGAGCCATCATGCTTTTTGTTTGCTAGAAATCTTTAGGTTTGCTTTGGTGAAGTCAAGTCGGCCTTGTTTCTGATTGTGTAAAATTCCCTTGCAAATTAAGAATGTCAAACTGGTACAATAGAAGCCAATACAATGAGTATCGACCTGAATTTGAATACGAACATCATCATTATTATGACTATAGTGAGAATAGTGTTTGGGAACGCCAACCTTTTCAAGGTTATGGTTCATACCATAGTGAGCCCAATTATTATCCGCATGTGCATCAGTCTTACGAGCAAGAATATTATAATACTAGTTCTTCGTCTTTAGAGGATACAATCAAACTTTTGAAAAGTAGTCCTTTTTATGATCCTTCAGTTCCTATTCCTCCTCTAGAAGAGTCTTTCAGAAAATTAGAAGAGTCGACACGTAAGTTAGCTGAGATGAATAACTTAGTTTATGATGAAAAAACACTTTCTATAGAGGAATCCTTCAAGCTGATAGCTGAGACGAACGACAGAATTGCTCGAAATAATTTCCAATACAGTGTTTCCAATAATACCCTTGAAAATGAGGATAGTTATTTGCATAATCAAGATGAAGAGGTTAGAATTGGTAACATTACATGTTTAGATGAGGTTCGGTCATTTTCATGTTATTATAATGATGATGAGGATAGTAGTAATGAAGAATTTGAAATATGTAGGCATAGTGATCAGGAATCTAGTAATTCAATTGAGCTTTATAGTGATTATATTATTTCTAGTTCAAATCCAAATAATTTTTATGATTATTCACCTATTCAAAAGGACGAGGACTTGATTAGGGATACCACCGTTTTAGACGATGTAGTTTGTCATGTTTACGAATCCGATAAAGGTTTAGAGGAACCGATTTATCTTGAGACTACTGTTTTCAAGTCGAACGATTTAGAAACTGTGATCGATGATGGTTTTGAGGAACGGTTTTATCCTGAGAATACAGTTTTAGAGTCGTACGATTTAGAAACAATAGTCTTAGATGAACTCGTAGAGATTAATGAGGATGAACCTGACTTAGAAGAATCAATTGCCCATTTTCCGGAATCTGATGACCTAGAAATTAGGGAGATTGTGACTAGTCTAACTAGAGACATTGAAAACTCTAAGTTTGGGGGTGATTATCATTCTCCGTGTGCTTTAACTCTTAGAAAGGTCCCTCACTTGGGACTTAACATATGTGCCTCAACCATTTTACAAGATTATCTTCATACACGTTTCCCGGAACCTAATGATGTCCAAAAAGAAGTTCAGTCGTTAGAAACCCATCCTCTGGTTGATGTGGTTTGCCCAGGCTATGATACCCAGATCGATTTTGTTTTCCAACCAAATAGTTTTCTTCCAAATGTGGGAACGTTTATATTTAAAATGAGTCGATTATTAAGTTCTGAGACTAAGCCTAAGTACTTTAGGTTAATAGAAACGACACATTTTCCTAAGAATGACCACTACTCTCATTGTGGTCAATTATGTAAGTCAAATCTAATTGACTTAGAGGATCCTCAGTTATTTAGGTTATTACTTCGAGATTCTAAGCTTTTATTTGAGTTTCTACAGACTCTAAAACCTGGTAATTCGGATCCCATCTATGAAGAAACGCAGCCAATGAAAATATTCTATTTAGACCCTTTCATAGAACCTGAACCTGAACCACAATTAGATATAAATTTCTTAATCAGGAAACTAGGTAAGGGCATGCTAGTATTGTTCAATTTCTTGGTTTACTGCAGTTTCCTTTGGTCAGCTCTTTTTGGTTTTGAAGACCCGAAGTTATTTCGGCTACTATTATACGGTTCGAGTTGACTAGTCCTTTCCTAAGTCTGGCTGAAGACTTTAAACTTAGCACTTCTTGGGAGGTAACTCAAACTCACGCAACACGGTAATATATTTCCTTAACTCTTTTGCTTCGAATGGTAACAGTTTCTCCTTTTTCATGCTTTTAATTTTATCTTTAGAACATTGAGGACAATATTAGATTTAAGTTTGGGGGTATGGGGGAAACTTTTTAGTTGCATTAAATAAACTCCAGAGCCTAGAAATTTATGCTTACTAAGTTCGGCACTAACCAATCTAAGTGGATGGAAGCATTTTGGTTGTAGGAGTTGAGGAACCAATCTGATTAGATGGAAACATCTAAAGAGTCTATTCATAAAAGCACAGAGCTCAGGTGTTAGAAATAACATGATAGTTTCACCATATCTCGTTGAGTCCTTTTCACTTCTGTTTTTATTTTTTCCATTTTAAACTATGTTTCTCTAAGTGATTAGGTGGGGCTCACGATTCAAGTTGTTACCACTGCTAGGGTGAAATAGAGTGATTGAGATACCAAAAAAAAAAAAAAAAACATGAGATGAAAAAAAATTGTGAAAAAAAAAAGAAAAAGAAAAAAGTATTGAGACCAGATCATTAGACCAAAACGGAATAAGATTCAATAAAGTCGACCACTGGAACCCTTGTATATGCCAGTTGTGTTGACCTAGAGTTAGGGTTATTGACCACTGGTTCCCTTGTATATGCCGGTGAGTTGATACTAGTCAGACTATCTCAGTCATTTAGGATAGGTTTATTTTGGCAGTGGCCTTCAGACAGATATGAGAAACACCGTTCACCTAGTTAACATCAAAACCATATATGTTTTTCTATATCCATCTCTTAATCTATCCATGTGATTAGTTTGACTCCGAATATGATGTCCATAGTGAAACTATCTGAGTAGAGCTCTGTCACTTTATATGAATTTTAGTATGCTTGAGTGCAAACTCGTGTACAACAATTGGAATTTCGCATCAGGGTACTTCCTCTTGTAATCAATAAGTATGCCAACCAAGGAGGTTCTTTAGTGCCTTCCAAGGTTCTGCGTAAATGGTTAGGGTCTGGAGTATAAAGGTTTTGTGGGTACACCTTTGGTAAACCCACCCGAGACTATAACTCGGCCACTAGGGCCACCTAGGGGTTTAAAGGCTTATTGCATACGCTAAATGCAATCGACGATGCCTGCGAAAGTGAGTTAGGATTTTATTTTGATTTGCTCGGGACTAGCAAATAATAAGTTTGGGGGTATTTGATAGACGCATTTATGTGTCTAATATATCTCAATTGTATATATTATTAGTGCTCGATTTTGTACTTATTTGGTTATTTTATTTATTTGTAGGTATTTTTAGAAGAATAAGGATTTGCGGTGAAATTGGCTGAAAATGCGGCGTTTGGACTTCCGTTGATAGAGTGCCGGAAGTACCCCATAAGTCTACCAGAAATACTCCGGAGAAACCCCGGAAAAAGTGCGGAAAATGCCCCAGAGGACACCTTTTATACGGACCCTTGATTTTGGATAAGGGGTAACCCATTTCCAGGCAGCTGCTAAAGGGAGACCAGTCACAGATAAGGGGAGGTCATCTTCTCAAATTCAAACGAGATTTTTGGCGGGAAAAAAAAGTTCATCAACTGCCAGTTTTTCGATCTGATTGTTGAAGGGGCTATAGTACGATTAAAGGGCTAGAATTCATTGGGCTTATTACTAGTACTTAGAGGAAGCTAATGGGGGTGATTTGAAGGGCCAGAAGTGGCTGGAAAATCCATGAGAAGCAATCACAGCTCAACAGGGAATATCGGGTCCTGTTTGAGTTGGATTAGGATTTCTAATATAAGGAATTGCTGATAAACCTTCCTATATATTCTAATATATCCTACAGAGAGTTTGGGATAAGCTGGGAACTCTCAGAAGCCGCGTAGAAGACTTGGGAAGCTTTTCTTCGTGACTTGCTGCCGAAGAGATAAAAGGATAAACCGAAAGAATTTGGAGAGATTGGATGACCCTTTTGTGTATAAATAGGAAGATTAGGGTTCCTAGAAGTTTATCAAGAGTTTTGGGGTCGAGCAGAGGCTAGCAGAGAGGCGCAGGAGGAGTTGCAGGAATTGTACCTGATGCTGCTGCTGCCATTAACACGCCTGAAGAACACGAAGAACACACTTGCAAGGACCGTCGTTTTTCAGCATCGTAAAAACTATTTTCGGCAGTCTTAAAACTGCAGCGACAGCGACAGTGGAAGCTAGGTATCGTTGTTTCTGTTACAGCAGTGCTGTTTTATCGTTCTTTTCTGGACGCCGTCTGTAGGTCGCAGAATCACTGTTTTCATTCTTTTCATTCTTTTAATCAACTTTTTGAGCTATAAACATGTATTTTGAGCAAGTGATTAATATGAGGAGCTAAACCCAACACTGGGATGATGGATGAAGCCATTTTTCATGCATGTGGTAATTTTATTTAATTCTTTTATGACTATTTTCACTTTTATTAATCGTTTTATGATTTTTATTAATTAGTTGTGATGTCGTTTGATGGTGTATGCTTAGACTTAAGAGCTTTTGATGCACCATGCTTGTGATTTACAATTGATGTTTTACAAAATCTATTTTTGGCAAATAAAAGAGTCAATATTTATAAGCTATAACTGTTTAGAATTGATAATTGAATCGCATGAGTATAAGAATTGGTGGAATCCTGAGTCCCAGTCTCTTGATCATTGTGACACATATTTTGTACATATATTTATTTTTAAATCTAAACGAGTCCGAGCAACGAATCTTTACTTACCATGGAAGAACGAGGCTCAAAGAGGAGTAGAAACTCTCTTGGAGGTGCGAGTAGTAGCTGTCGTCAACTTCACCTGGCAGCGAAGAGACAAATGATGAAGAAGAGGAGGGCGGGGTGGGCCATAGCCGAAGAGGTGGTCGCGGTGGTTCTAGAACTCGTGGTGGTGGTAGCACCAACAAAATGGGTCGTGGCGGCCGCCATGCTTAGTTATGGTTTTATCTTAGTTGTGTGTTGTTAGTTATGACTTTCGACTTATGGATTTATCTTATTTGTGTGTGGATGTTATGAATTTTGACTTATGTTATGGATAATTGTTTTATGTTAGTTATGGAATTTATCTTATGAGCTTATATGTGTTATTTATGGATTTGAACTTATGGATATCATCTATAAATTTGAACTACGACTGGTAATTCAAAGCACATTACCAACCGTACCTGGGTCCGTTTGGTAACTTAAAGTACATTACCAACCGTATATTGTCCTGTGTATGTTTGAAGTTGTTATATTCGGTTTCAAAATTTTGTTGAATTACCAACCGAAGTTGGGTGCGGTTGGTGTCGAAACCTTCAAGACGAACCGTACTTGGGTCCGGTTTGTAACTTGATGCAGGTTACCAACCGTACATGCTCCTGTATGTTTGAAGTTGTGTGTTCGGTTCAAAAATTTAAATGAGTTACGAACCGTATCTCTAGATTTCAAAATTACTCAGAGGTACGGTTAGTAAGTCCGAAAAAGTTACGAACCGTATCTCTGGATTTCAAAATTACTCAGAGGTACGGTTGGTAAGTCCGAAAAAGTTACCAACCTTATCTCTGGATTTCAAATTTACTCAAAGGTATGGCTGGTATTTGTCTTTTAATTACCAGCCGTAACTCTGGAAATCAAAAAATTTACAGGCATACGGTTCGTATTTGTTTTTCCTTTACCAGCCGTACCTGTATTTTCTCCCACTTTTTGGCAGTTGGTTGCACTGACATGTACTTGTGCAATTTGAAAATATATCCGTTGAGACTATCAATAACTTCAATTTCAAAAAAATAGATCCGTTATTGAAGACTTTATATATATATATATATATGCTTATCCTCTTTGCTTGGACTTACACCTCCACTTGAATTCCAAAAATAGATCTCTTACCTTAAACTATATTATGGCTCCAAACCTTGAATTCACTTTGGAAAAAGATTTATGTATTTGCCGTAACTTTGTTCTATGTTATCCAAAAAGAGGAGAAGAACGACGTCGATGTGGTTTTGTGAGTACAAGTTATTTGGGTACTCTACTTGAAAACTTTTGTTCCGAAACATGTAACCCTAATAACCACAATGAAATTATGTTGTATGTTCGTTATGGAACTATTCGGGATAACGTTCAAGAATTTATGGCATTAATTCGTATTATGGGTGAAATACGATTAAGGGGTGAAACTGACGCTGAAGTTTTAGAGAGCTCTATTCAAGAATGGAGGCGATGGAAAAGGTCGAGTTTTCAATACTTACCTCATTTCAACATCCTTAAAGACTTCTATCGCACTCGTAGACGCGGATATTAGTATCATTTTAAGTCGCATGAATGAATGAGTTGTAATTTCATTTATATTTGTAATGGTTTCATGGTTGTAGTGTTGGTTTAGTAATGAACATGGTTTAACAAAATATTTCATTCATTCATCACCCGAATCAAATAGATATGATATTGTCACTTTTAATCATATCACATTTAGTCAAAATACAAAATACGTTCAACATTTTTTGAACTACTTTGAACATAATACTTCATTCGTTCATTCATTCTTCATCATCGCTCATAAGTACGAATTGCTTCGGCATAGATTGAATTATGGCCTTCCATAATTCAATCCTTTCCTCAAATCGATTGCACCAAGTCTTGGGGAGTTCACCGTCACAACCAAATTCCCTCCACAATGGAGGTAATGGACTTCCTTCATATAATCGAAGACCAATGTAATGATTTCCTTCCACATGCCCCATTACAAATGTTTTTTTAATTGAAAAGTGTTCGTCAAACGGAACTCTTGTTGGTGCAAATGTAATCCTCAAGTCTCTGGAGAGGCAAACAAAACAAATATATGTTTATAGGTACGGTTGTTAATGATAGAGGCAAACAAACTGTAATGCAGGTACGGTCGGTAACGATAAAAACTTAGCAACCGAACCTCGAATACGGTTGGTTATTCGAAAATTTTAACCAACCGTACGAACATACAGAGTAATATACGGTTTGTCACGAAAATACACAAGACACCGTAGGATAGGTTCGGTTGGTAACTAATTCTTAAACACCAACCGTACTAGGTGCAGTAAATACCGCCATGCAAAGGATGATTAGATACGGTTGGTATCGAAAATTCTCAACCAACCGTAACTGATACTTTTCCCCAAAATTGAAGAACATACGGTTGGTAACTGATACTTTTGCAACCGTAACCACTAGGTACGGTTGGTAATGAGCTCAATGATAGACACAGTTTTGTGTCCAATTTGTTCTCAATACTATATATTGTTGGCACTCGATTTTGTACTAATTTTGTTATTTTATGTATTTGTAGGTATTTTTTGGAAATAAATATTTTTGGAAAATTCGGCTCGAAAAGTTGATTTTGTCACCCGGAGGACAAGTGTTATTCGGACTCTCGCTTTTGGATAAGGGGTAACCTAATTACTAAGGGGCACCCCCAGGTCACCCCAAGGCAGCTGCTATTCGCACCCCAGTTCTGGTTAGGGGGGAGGACATCTTCTTCCCAAATTCAAAAACCAAAAATTGGCGGGAAAAAAATATATCAACTGGCAGATGTTTGCTGGAATTTTTGAACGTGTTCTAGGGCGATTCAACGGCTGATTTTTGGTAGGAAGTTGTGTTATGACCTATAAACACGTTTTGGGCTTTTGGTTCGATCAAATTTGGCCATAATTAGCTGGACAATTCACGGAAGCAAAACAGGGAAACACGGGTTGGACACGGGATTGGAGAAGATTTGAGCGTGTTCTTCTCATGCATGAGGGCTCTAGAAACGTTGTGGGTCGTGTTTAAACACTTCTAGAGTGACCAGGATGGAAATCTATGCGTACCAGAGCAAGAATGGAAAGAAAATATTTCAAGAATATTTTTCTTTACTGCCGAGTTAAAGAGAATTATATGGAGTAATTGAGGGAGATTCAACGATCTGTAGGTGTATAAATATGTTCCTTGGGAGTACTAGAGAGGCGGTCGAGAGTTTGGGGAGGTTTGGAGGCGAGCAGAGAGGCGCAGGAGGAGTTGCAGAGAAGTTACCTGCTGCTGCTGCTGCTGCCATTAACACGCCTGAAGAACACGAAGAACGGACCTTCCAGAGCAGTCGTTCTTCAACAGTGACAGCGACAGTGGCTCGTGGGTCGTAGTGTGGGTCTTAAAAGCTACAACGACAGTTTATCTTTTTATCGTTCTTCCTTTTGTAACGGTGAACAGCGCCTTTGCAACAGTTATTTCTGTTGCAATTTTTCTGTTCACTTGTTTTACTCCCTTTAATCAACTTTTTGAGCTTAATACATGTATTTTGAGATTATGATTAATATGAGGAGCTAAACCCCAACACTGGGGTGATGGAGGAAGCCTTATTTCACACTTGGGTAATTATATTTAATTCTTCTCATGACTTTTGCACTAGTTTTAATTGAAATTATGATTTGAAAAAATTAGTTGTCATTTGATTTGATGCGGCATGCTTAGCTTAGATGATTTGATGCCTCATGCTTAACATTTACATCTAATATTTGGAGAATTTATCTTGGCAAAAATAAGAGTCAATATATTTTATATATTTACTGAGCTATAATTGTTAAAAGAATCATTATTTGAACCTTAAGAAATGAATTCGGTGGAATCCTAAACCCCAGTACCTCTTGCACCATTGTTAATATTTTTGTATATATAATTTTTATAAATCTAAAAATCCTTCACCTTCACAAGTCTTAGAGTTCGAACCTTGATTACTACAGCCACGAAAAATCTCTTATCACTCAATTCCAACCGTATGTTCTTCTGCAAATTTTAAAAGTTTGATATTTTTACGTACTTTAGAGAATTTTGAGCAACAAAAAACTAATGGGAACTAGTTTAGAAGTATACCTGGTCATTTTCAGTGCTTGGTTCTCCACTTTGTTGGCTAATTTCTTCGATTGGTTGAGATTGACCATCACTTTGGGTTAAAACATCTACACCATCTAACAAATACTCCATATCAGGATCTCCATCAAGAGGTATGTAGTACTTGTTTTTTCTATCATATAGAGATTCACCCACCTCAAAGTTGCCACTGAAATCACTCATTTTGGTTGAGTGAATCAAAACCTAGGGTTTCACAAATATCACACAAGTTTTTTATTTCTCTCCTCTTAACTTTTTTTTTATTTTCATAACTCTAAAAATCTGATTTTAAAGTTATTATAAGTGAAAATTAGTTATCAACCACTAAACTTGATTATCAAACACTAAACTTGATTATCAATCACTAATCTTGATTATTAACAATAAGGGTTAATTGGTCATTTCCATATCTTATTTGATAAGGGGCACTTGAATTATCACCTAATGACCCTTTTTGCCTTATTAGGTTTGCCGTCCCTCTACCATTCCTTGCCGCCCCTATACCAAGGTTGTTTGAGAGTGGTATTCTCGTTATATTTGTTCGCGATAAAGGGTTAATTTTAATTTGGAAGGAAATGAAAGTGGAAACCCCGAAATCTCACAGCCTGGTTTAGTTTCTTCAGTCAGTCTCTATTAATTCTCCTCGTCGTCGTCGTGTTTGTGCTGACGAAAATCTCAGGTACGAACTCACCAACATTTCTGCATCTCTTCTTATAATTCATTCATTTATGAGTAATTCACTCATCAAATCAAAGATGTTGTCGTAAGTAACTAAAAGTTATGTTATTATCATGGTTTGTAATTGATCGTTTCTTGAAACCCTAGTTTCTGATCTCTTGTGAGAAAAACGAGAAGAAGAAAGAAGCTCTAATACTGAAGGTTTTCTTTGTCTTAGTTTAGTTTTGAATTTCCTGTGTGATTTCTTTCTGTTGATGAAATTTTGTTGTTGAATTTCTGAAATGTTGTTGAGCTTCACTTAGTTTACTGTTGGAGAATGTGTTTAAGGAGTTTAGTGTTGGATGTTTGTTTGTAGCTATATGATTATTTCATATTTGTCTAGGATTACAGTAGTAAGTAGCATCCCTAGGTTTGAGTTATGGACCAAATCAAACCTAATATTCTTACCAAAAGAGTAAAATCAGCAACAACATGTTTGAGTTATGGACCTAACTAAACTTATCTGCTGACTCAGATTCCGTTTTGACAAGAGGAGAGGGATGATTAATCATTGACCAATAAGATCAGCTGATGTGAAATAATTTACGAGGGTCCTTTAGATTCCCTTCAATGAAGTAATGTTTGTGCCGATTTTACCGGACACAAATGATGGACAACTCTTAGTGATAGGTTTAGGAACGGAGGTGACGTTGCACCTAGGCTTACAGTGCTTCTTGCAGATATTGTAATGATTCCAGCGTATACAGCTGGTTCACTCTTATAAATGGGAGGCGAGGTTTTGCAAGTGGGAAAGAAGGATCACTAACTTATGACCAAAACTACCAATTAATGACGTTGATGTGGGAAATGTACTTGCACATTTTGCTCCATTTCCAGAGCATACAGATGGATATGATTTACCACTCTAAATGTGAGCGTGAATCTTTCTAGAGAGAGAGAGAGAGGTGATTAATGCAACTTTTGGATGCTGTCCACCATTTGGTTTACCCTGTACCACACATCACATTACTTCACACGTTTGTTTTTATCCTAAAGCTAATAGTGTACTTGTCTCCAATTTTTCCGGGTGTGGATTTTTTTTTTGTGTCTCAAGTGTAAATGTATCTTCAGCCTCATGAAACCAATCATTCGGTTAATATAAACGAAGGCTGTTTCTAATTTATGATTTAATTATGGAACTTGGTTAACTTTCTTGAGAATCAAAAGAGAAATTCTGTGATTAGAGGAGTTATGGATGAATCCATTTTGTGCTCTTGGGAATTAATGTATGCGTAGGTCAGGTGTAGATTACAATGCTTGTCATGTGTAATCTTATCTTATTGTTGCCTTTTTGAAAAAAATCTACGGGGTTGTTTTTTAGAAGCTGATCACTTGCTTAGTAGAGTATAAGAGATTGGCATCTTGCTTAGTTTGGGTTTACGGATTTGATGTGAAATGTTTGCTCTCTTTTGGAGAAAATTATGAGCACCCTTTTATGATGTCATGGTGTGGAAACTCGGTCCTGGAAAATTGAGATATAGTGTATACTGCAAACCAAGTTTTACATATCCTACACAAGGATATGTTGGAACTCCGTGAATGTCTTTAAAAATGCACCGAGTGATTCAAGTTTCCTGGAGCCCTTGTTTCCAAGTATTTCTTGGGAAGCATGAGTGTTGCATTCAAATGATCCTTTTTACGTGTTTAAGATAGATAATTGGTTCTGGGCATTGCTTAACTGTTTTTGAACTCTTGGTGTCTCTCTAAAGTTTTTCCTCCCAATATTCGCAACTCTTCAAAGAAAATTGCCAACTAGCATCATAATCTGATTGTAGGAGATGAGTAGTTTGGTGGAGAGACTGCGGATTAGGTCTGATCGAAGACCGTCATATAACATCGATGAATCAGATGATGAAGCCGATTTTGAGCAACGATCTGGGCGTACACAAGAAAAGCCTGAGAGATATGTCAGAAGTGACGCTGTAAGTTTTCTTCTTCATTTTGCACCTTTCATTGTTTCGATAGTCCAGGTGTTATTGAAAGAGATTCTAATTTTGTCCCTCTTTCGGTATTTTTTTGTATACTATCATATGAATGACTCTCTTTAGAGTTCAAACTAGAGGATAATGGTTTACTGTTGAAATGAGTTGTTTCACTGTAAGTGTAAATGAGGAAAAACAAAAGTTTGCACACTCTGTTCATGAGTATTCCCAATACTTTTTCATATCCATCTTTACTTGGCATATATTCTGAACCTGCAGTTACTCATCAAAGAAAAAAAATGATACCTGAGTACACTATCCTGAAAAGACAAGAATGTAACATATTTCTGGCTATGGACTTTTCTATTCTCTGTAATGAAGCAGACTATGCATGTTAACTTTTACGCAAACCTGTGTTTATTACACATATAAAGTCCCACGTCGAAGATGATTCGTTTGGTTTACTATTCCGGCAGAATATATCTACTGCTTATATTTCCACGCTTCTAAGCAACAATGAGAGTTTCTTATATTTGTGCTTCCAATTCAATTGTAGAAAGCTGACTCATGTCAAGGCTGCGGAGAAAACGGGGATCTTCTTGAATGCGAGACATGCACATACGCATACCACTCTAAATGTTTGCTTCCTCCTTTAAGATCTCCTCCTAACAGCTGGAAGTGCCCAGAATGTGTATGTTACTAGACTAATGGTTAATTGTTTTTGAATTTGATTACTGCTGGTTTTTTGTCGATCCACCTTATGGCCACTCCTGATTGTATACAATACTAGCAGATAACGGTTAATTGTTTTTGGATCTGATAATTAATTTTCCAGTTTGGTGATTCGTTTTTTTTTTGGCTGTTGCAGCTGAGCCCTCTAAATGACATTGATAAGATATTAGATTGTGAAATGCGACCCACCGTAGCAGAAGACTGTGATGCTTCCAAGCTGGGTTCCAAGCAAATATTCGTTAAGCAATACCTTGTCAAGTGGAAAGGACTGTCATATCTGCACTGCACATGGTAGTTGTTCTTAAAAACTGATTAAGTTGAATGTGTCCTTTTGTTGTATTACAAAATAAAATTGGCATTTTCTTAGGTTTTTCCTTTTACTAAAAGATCTTTCAGCATCATTTAAATTGCTAATTAGCTTTTCCCGCTTACATAAGATATGTCAATAGCTGTTGATGCGCTTGCTACCATACTGGGTCTTGTTCCATATGGGCCATCTAGTGCTTTGAGATTTTGGAACTCACTAATCCGTTATCTTCTATTGACTCAGGGTGCCGGAGAAGGAGTTTCTAAAAGCTTTCAAGGCACATCCTGGTCTAAGGACTAAAGTAAATAATTTCAACAATAAGTCAACGACGGCGAATAACTCCGAAGATGACTTTGTGGCAATTCGTCCTGAATGGACTACCGTTGATAGGATTCTCGCTAGCAGGTTAAAGACCATTTGTTTTGTTTTGATTTTCCATTTTTAATTTATTTCATTCATTTGCGCACACACCCATTTTTCGATTTGTGATGCCTTCAGTGGAATGTATCTGCAAAATGTTGTTATTTTGCTTTATAAGGTAGCACAATTCGGGTGTACTTGTATAGATATTTAGCTGTATAAGAGTCTCTTAAGAGTTTGTTTAGGTTCAAACGCTTTAATTTGATTGTTTACATTCACCACTTAAAATGCTCTTCTTTCGTCTTCAATATGAAACACTTCATGTTGTTGTGTTTCAGATTGAACATATGTTGGGTACTGTCTCATTGTAATTCATTAGTGTTCGACCAGGCTCTGAATTATTGTGAAAGACATTGAAATCTTATGAACCGTTAATCCTAGTTGTTACATTGTGTAGTTGTTTATTCTGTGTAACCAAATTCCTTGATCTTTGGATGCATTTTTATATTGTACTTTTGTTACGTTCAGGCAGAATGGTGATGAGAGGGAGTTCCTTGTGAAGTGGAAAGAGCTTGGCTACGACGAGTGCTATTGGGAAGTTGAATCTGACATATCTGCATTCCAACCTGAAATCAAAAGATTTGACAGTATCAATTCAAAGTCTCGCAATCCATCCTCCAGTAAGCAGAAAAGTGCTATCCGAGATGCAAAGGAAGCCAAAAAGAAGCCGAAAGAATTTCAGCATTATGAACGTAGCCCTGATTTTCTTACTGGAGGTACATGCTTTCGCAGAACATCCATTTTCTTCAAGGCATATGGATCTTTCTAATGTTCTATATATATGCGCTGTGAACCTTTTACTTCATCATTTTATAATTGCTTTGCATTGTTGTAGGTTCTCTACATCCTTACCAGCTTGAAGGGTTAAACTTTTTACGGTTCTCTTGGTCTAAACAGACACATGTCATCCTTGCAGATGAAATGGGTCTCGGTAAGACTTATGCTTAATAACAAAGAATTTAGCTTTTTTATTTTTCCCTTTTATTTTGATTGTTGGTATCATTATAGATGCATGGCTGAGGATTGTCATTGAGTGCAGGGAAAACCATACAGAGTATTGCTTTTCTGGGATCTTTATTCGAAGAAAATCTCTATCCTCATTTGGTAGTTGCACCTCTTTCAACTTTACGCAACTGGGAACGTGAGTTTGCAACCTGGGCGCCTCACATGAATGTGGTATGTATCATGAGTCTCTGTATTTATCAACCTGCCTAACCATTTCGATATACTTCTTGGTGCACCTCATTCTTCTCCTTCAATATATTTTTTTTATGTCGAACATTATTTGAAGTATCCTGCAATGAACAAAAAGCCCCATAGCGATCTGCACCTTGTAACTAATCATTTTATAGTTAACCAACAAGAGTTTACAGAGCAAATATTTTATGAAGTTGTGATCTGGGCTCAAAATAAATTTGTTTCAGGTGATGTATGTCGGGTCTTCTGCAGCTCGTTCTGTCATTAGGGAATACGAATTTTACTTCCCTAAAGGTCAATCTAAGAAGCTGAAGAAAAAGAAGGCTGGTCAAATTTTGTCTGAAAGCAAGCAAGATAGAATAAAATTTGACGTCCTTCTAACTTCATATGAAATGATTAATTTAGACTCAGCCTCCTTGAAACCGATTAAGTGGGAGTGTGTGGTAATACTCATTACTCATTTGCTGGTTGCATTCCTAGCTAGTTGGCGACATGTATTGCTAATGTGGATATATGTTTTGCAGATTGTTGATGAAGGCCATCGCCTAAAGAACAAAGATTCAAAATTATTTATTTCACTGAAGCAATACTCCAGTAATCATCGTACGCTTCTAACTGGGACTCCTCTACAGGTTTATTCTTCTTCTTCTTCTTACTCGGGCTTTGTTTCTTCATTTGCAACCTAATTATGTGCACCGTGGGTGTTTCCTTTCATTATATCGTGTTCAAGAAAGGAGACGGAAAACCAAAGCATAAAGTAATAAAAGTATTGAGTGTTGGTTCTCATGGCCCATACCATTTCATGTACCTGACTTTACATTCTGCTTTTGCTTCAGCGATGTTTTCCATGATAATATTTGTGTTGAGTTTATCAGCGAAGTGATTTTGTCGTGCAATTCATGTTCCTTTTAGTTAGCTGTGCATTTCTGATTCTTCTGTAGGCACACTGATGGTTCCTGTTTGATATGCTTTGCAGAACAATCTTGATGAGCTTTTCATGCTGATGCACTTCCTAGATGCTGGAAAGGTCAGTTTTATGTCCCGTTGATACTTACCAACAAAAAACCAAGGTAGATTTCAAAGATCGGAAAATGGTTTTGACTTGCGGTAGATACTTGCAGTTTTCGAGTTTGGAGGAGTTCCAAGAGGAGTTTAAGGATATCAATCAAGAAGAGCAAATTGCTAGGCTCCATAAAATGTTGGCGCCACATCTTCTCAGAAGTACAAATCTAAATCTGCTTTAATTCCATTGACAATATTGGTTTCTTCGTATCTCTCATTGAATTAGCTTGGACTACTTTCATAACTGACTTGTTTTTCGATGAAAAATGCATTTTAATTTCATTCTGAATTGAAAGTACAATGTTATGTGCTTTATGGTCTCTTAGAAATTTGATTGGTTATCCAAATTTGATTACAAATATGAATGCACATAGCAGTCGTTCTTTTGTCATCAGACAAATCTGCCACATCCTCATATTAGTATACTCATCCGCGAAAGCATGTTGGATTTTGATCTGCTGATGCCACGTCTCTACTCTAACACCACTTATACAGGCATCATTTTCACCCTTACTTTTCACCCTTACAGGTGAAATAACCGGAATAATCATGTTGCCTCCATTATGTATAACCCATAACTAATTTGTGGTGGCTGAAATGATAGTATTTGGTTGTTCTTGTTGGCTTAAAAACTGTTGTTTTCTTTTACTCGTAGTTGTTTTCCTATGTCAGGTATTTGGAAGGATGAACATAAATAATTTCATGTCTTAGTTTTTATGTGCTTAGCTTTACCTCAGTTCTTCTGATGATTGTTGGAGTTAAAAATATATAAATCGTGCGACAACTGTAGGAGTTAAAAAGGATGTCTTGAAGGAGATGCCGCCTAAGAAGGAACTCATTTTACGCGTGGAATTAAGTAGCAAGCAGAAAGAATACTACAAAGCCATCTTGACTCGGAATTATGAGATACTGACTCGCAAGGGTGGTGGACATGTAAGAATGCAGAATTGTGATGAATAACCATCTTGTCTTTGAAGTTATGGTTGGAAGCATAATGATTTCTGCTTTCTTTCTTTTTTTCGTTTTTCATAATTTATGCAGATTTCTCTTATAAATGTGGTTATGGAACTACGAAAGCTGTGCTGTCATGCATATATGCTAGATGGAGTTGAACCGGATATAGAAGATCCTAACGAAGCTTACAGGTAACATGCTATGAATTTGATCCATCGCCTACTGCTGATGTTAGTTCGTGAAATTGCTAGTGCTTCTTATCTGGTTGCATATTAAATATTTATATGCTGCCATAGAATTTCCTTGACTATGTAAAGCGGGATAATATGTTGCCTTGTTCTTCCATTCATGTCTCCTTACTAATTCGCTTAACTTCTTAAACTAAATAAGGTGTATTTTTAGCTTATAGTTGTCGCTTACAATTGTAAACTGAATATAGTGTCCTATGTTTGCTTGTTAATTATACAAACAAGATATGCACTCCATTACTAACATAATAAGCGAGATGTACACACATTATATACGCACTGAAGTATCCACAACTGTTGGTATATGCGGATACAGCAAAATCTAGATAACTGGTGTGCTTTTGTTACAAAAAATTATGTATACAAATTTTAGATATTATTTGATTGGATTTTAATCTTCAAATTAACAATAATTTTATAATTCTCATTTCCTGTGCTTTTGTATTCTTTTCCAATTGGCAGGCAGCTTCTAGATACTTCTGGAAAATTGCATTTATTGGACAAAATGATGGTGAAGCTTAAAGAACAAGGGCATAGAGTTCTTATATATACGCAGTTTCAGCACATGCTAGATTTATTGGAAGACTATTGCATCTACAAGGTAAAATTCCAAAGAATTTTATCAATATTTGATTCTGCTAGTAAAAGTTTGTATCCAAACTGGTGATTTGCTCTTGTGAATATTGTGGGGTAATGCTCTAGTGTCTTTTATCTGAAGAAATTTTAGTAATGTGTGTTTAGTAAAAACGAGTAGGGGCTTGCACGAGTTTAATTTTTTGGTGTTCTAAGAGTGTCTTCTGTTGATATACCGGGGCTTATATTTTCAAGAAATGGCTATATGAACGGATCGATGGAAAAGTCAGTGGAGCAGAGAGACAAGTCCGTATAGATCGCTTTAATGCCAATAACTCTTCCAGATTCTGTTTTCTGCTCTCTACCAGAGCTGGGGGATTGGGAATAAATCTTGCTACTGCTGACACAGTCATCATTTATGACAGGTGATTACTTGTTTCTTTACATTTAAACTTTCTTTTCTAGAGTGCATAATACATATGCTCGTTTAGTTTCTTGATCTCTCTCAAATTTTATCATCTAAAGACTTAAAGGCCTAGACAAAATTAGCTCCCATGTTGAACGGTGAGAAAACCCTCGCTTCCTACTGGTAGAAATAGGTCTTTTTTGAGTTCTGTGAAACGAGCATTTTGGTGAGGACACTTGGCATCGTATAATTGTTTAAAAATTCCTTTTTTAACGTGTTTGGAATTATGGAAATCCGGATTCGATTGGGAAGTCGAATACCTACCATATTAGGACTCTTTTTCCCAAATTAATACATACAAGAAAAAGAACCCACATATTTTATGCAAAAATAAAAGCAAGAAAATAAATGTATCTGAAAATAAAAAAGAAAAATTAAATAAAATCGGCACATATTTCATATCTTTTTTCCACTTTTTAATGTATTCGCCTTGCCGCATCACATCGAAAATACATCTCTACGGGGCCAGGCGAAGCCCCGCGACTCACCAAATCGAAAATGCATTGCCACGGGGCGGGGTAATGCCCCGCGACTCACCAAATCGAAAATGCATCGCCATGGGGCGGGGCGATGCCCAGCGACTCACCAAGTTAAAAGAAAAAAAAAAACTCCTGATGCGTAGCACGGGCACAAATCTAGTTTATTAGTATTACCTTATCTGCCTATGTTCTGCATTCACAAAACCTTTATATTCTGCAGTGATTGGAATCCTCATGCTGATTTACAAGCCATGGCTAGAGCTCACCGGCTAGGTCAGACCAATAAGGTTTGATTCCACTGTTTAATTACTGGTTTGATGAACTGGCATCTTATTTTTGCTTCAAGGTGCAAGTGCGGGAGCTTGTTGCCACATGTTTATAATTGAATATTGATAAAAGTCAGTGCAAGTTGCATGTTTGTTGATTCTTGCCCACATGTCAGGTAATGATTTATCGGCTGATAACTAGAGGAACCATTGAGGAGAGAATGATGCAGCTGACCAAAAAGAAAATGGTTTTGGAGCATCTGGTTGTGGGGAAACTCAAAGCACAAAATATAAATCAGGTATAACTTTGCTCTATAGTCCCTCTACGTCATGTATGTGGAATGATTGTCTTTCTTTCTATTCATGCTTCCTAGCAAAGAATAGATGCGCATGCTTCTTCAGGGACTTATTTTTATTTATTTATTTATTTTGAATATTAATCATGTGTTTAGTTCTTTATGAAATTTTAACACAGCTTCTGATGTTAAAACTATATTTTCAGGAAGAGCTAGACGACATCATAAGATATGGCTCAAAAGAGCTTTTTGCGGATGAGAGTGATGAAGCTGGAAAAGCTCGTCAAATACACTATGATGATGCTGCAATAGATAGGTGAAATTTGTTCTGCCTTCTCTTTTATCTTAACTTTCACCCAACAAATTTGAAGTTTATGTTTTTTATTTACTGTATGTTATTATGGGGTTTACCTTGAATAGATTGCTGGATCGTGATCAAGCTGGAGCAGAAGAGGCTACAGTAGATGACGTGGTTGATGATGGCGGCTTTTTAAAAGCCTTTAAGGTTTCTCTCCCTTTCCCACTCAATAGTGTTTGTGCATATATATGTATTGGGCCATGATGTCGAGAAAATTTTCTATTGTACTTTATAAATTATCCATGATAAATGGTGACTTTTTCTCCACATATACAAGGGAATGCACGCTTTGCTTTGTGAAGATGAGCAGTTCTCCATCTCTGTTGTTTCTTTGTAATAAGAAGATTACATGCGTCTTAAGATCTTGTTAGTCATAAATATCATTCGGAACCTTTAAAAAATCAAAAAGTCTGAGCAACCTCTTAATTAATTGGTGGATGTCTGCGATTACCTTACGTTTTATCCTATGTCTTAAAATTGAGGGCAATATTCTGAAAATGATGTTTGTCCTTTTATTGCGCGTACCTCCGTGTCCTTATTTTGCCTCTCTTTTTTTTTAGTTTTTCAAACCTTTGTTTGTCCTTATTTTGGTTCTGCAAATCCTACATTTCATCAATTTGGTCCTGCAAAAAATTGTCCTTATTTGGGTTTTGCAAATCTTTCATCTTTTTATCTTGGCTTTGCATCGCATAGTGCTATTAAAATGGGTCGTTAGCTAGATAAAACTATTTTATGTTTGTTAATAACGAGGAATCTGAAAAACAAGTGAACCCAATCTCCTTTTCTTAGATAAAATTAGTATCTAGTTCTAGATATTCGTTGGGGGCCTTCTGTAGAATTTAATAACATCGACTTCATGATTCTTCCTTGTGTCAACTTTATAAGAGCTAGGAGTTCAATTGGTCACAGTGCCGTCAACACGAAGGTATGAACCCCTTGATAAGATTTTATCTCAGTACGCATTTAATTTTTGTCTTGTGACGTTTGATTTTGGTAGTAGATATTTGGATTGGTAGTCTGTTGAATTTGTTTATTGCAATTGGGCTGGTTTGTGTTTTGTATCTGATTTTGTTGTCAAATTGGTAGAAGATTTTCCTAGAGTTTTTGGTTGAGATAAGAATAATTTTTTGAGTGGGATCTAAGCTTAGTGGTGTCATGTGTTTGTTAGTAAAGGATTTCTGTGTTTCTCAAAGGTTCGGCATGTTACTAGACATATTTACGATGATTCAAAACAAAATGGGATATTTAAGAAAGACCCCGGGGTGTTAGCCAAGATTAATCAGCTGAGTTATGATGGCTATAATATGAGTAACCCATCCTCTGGTGAAGTTGAACTCAAAAGTGCAATGCCAAGTGCTTGATAAATGCCCCACCAAGATTTGATCACTCATCTAGTCAGTGGAATAGGGGTTTGAAGGTAACCGCTATGAAGTTTCAGGATGAGACGGACAGGGAATTTTTGAGTTAGTTTAAGCAGGATTTTGAGTTAGTTTAAGCAGCATGGAAGAAGTAATTGAACTCAAGGGTACCCTGGTATCCGTGAAAAATCTTAAGACTAACATATCGGTGCGCTTAGAAGTTCCGAATGATATTTATGACATCTAAAGACGCATTGGGCCTTTAGAAAATCATTTTTGGATTTTGGATTGTGATGTGCATTGGGCCTTCGACATCTAATGGGGGCAATTTATTTATTTATTTTTTTGAAGTGCGCCACATTTAAAAATTTTCCATAAGAGGTGAGTGGGAACTAAGAGAACCTATGCAGTTCTAGTTGGGACTTGGGAATGAGGTACCACTTTGTGATTCTGAACTGATTGAAATAAGTCCTATACAGTACTTGGGTATGTCAGGAGAAATAAGACAGATGCATTAAGGGTATAGCACACTGCATGATGTTGCTGAAAAATCTGGATGTGTAGATACGAATTATATAGAATATGGATTCATGCCCCTTCAATAGAACCTAGTCCTTCAAAAGAAAAGTTTGGTAGATGGATTGGGAATAGAAGGAGATGAGTTCCCTGTTTCTTCTTTGGCTCGAGGGTGAAAGAACTTGGATTTTACTAGGGTTTTGACACCGTTGCGTGAAAACTCTTGTAATTGTTCTCTTTCAATTATCATCTCGAGCAATAGGCTTGCTGTGAACTGAATCATGCTAAGATGGACACACCTATGAACTCGATTGCATAGGCCAACTTCTGTAAAGACCTAGATGGAAAGATAACACCTCTCTTCAAAGCGAACGATGACTTGGGACTTTTCCTCTAAAATGTCAAGTATCCTCGGCTAAGATGTTAGATGCATGTTATGCCCTTTAGTTAGTGTGGTAGTTTCTTGAACTCAAACTGTCATTTATCATACCGGTACACTTGAGGCATGATGCGGTTGGTTATTTGTTTTTCATATTTCTTTATATTTGTTTTTCATTTTAAAAATTGAAAAAACATATAAATGCTGTTGTTATCATTCTCTGACGTTTGTAGTGATTAGTGACTGGTATCCTACTGCATTGCTTCAGTACCTACTGTCATTTTTCTTGTAATTTTAATAATGCATTTGTGTAATCTGTTGTAGGTAGCAAATTTTGAATACATAGATGAAGTGCAAGCAGCAGCTGAAGCAGAAGCGCAGAAGGCGTCCATGCTGAATAAGCCTGCTGCCAGCAATACAGAAACAAAAGTTTACTGGGAAGATCTATTAAAGGACAGATATGAAGAACATAAAGTTGAAGAATTCACTGCTATGGGGAAGGGAAAGAGAAGCCGTAAACAGGTATATTCAAACTCTGTCTGTAATTTATTGAGGTTGAGGATGGGAAAAACACGAAAAAGTAAAGAAGGGCCATGAGTTACTGCAGAAATACATTTGAAGCTGGTTAACATTGCTGCCTGCATTGTTTTCAAAGCCACAACTTCTGCCTTCCAGGGTCTTTTCTCTCATAAGTTCTGGCTACCAGGGTATCCTTGTAGTCACAGTGCAATTATGTTTTCAATTATGCTTATGCTTCACATTTGTTATTATCATTTTTGGTTTTTATCATCTGTTGTGAAATTTAGAGTGTCTGAACAACCTGGGTTTCTAGTTCAAGCTTATTTTTTGCTTTATGTGTTTTTGGCTTGTATCAGATGGTATCTGTCGAAGAGGATGACCTAGCTGGACTTGAAGATGCTAGTTCTGATGAAGAATTTGATGTTACTGAAGCTGATTGGGTTGATGCTGAAATGATCTCTGCTGGGACTGCAGCAGGAAAGAAGCCTCAGTCAAAGAAGAAAGCACGTGGTATCTTCAGTCACTTTAGTCTTCATCTTTGATAAATTAGTTGGTGCATATATTTTCTGTTAGTAGCATAACTGTGAGTTTAAAATCTTACAGCGGATGCCAGCGGACCGATTCCTTTGATGGAAGGTGAGGGAAATTCATTCAGAGTTCTCGGATTCAACCAAAGCCAAAGGGCTGCATTTGTCCAGATATTAATGAGGTAATTAAATCAACCAAGACATATCAAAACATCTTGTAGACACAAGAAAAACAAACAAAAAGAATACGATTTGGTTCCTTCCACTGATATCAGTACAGATAGGTGCATCCTACACACTTTAGATTTTGGTGACTAATATCTGGACCTTAGTGCTTGTATCTAGCTGTCACTTATATAATTTCGACAATCATGGGGTTGGAGGGGAGTATGAAACGGTAGCGCATATCATAGATTGGTCTTCAAGAGGGACATATTTTAAGATTCTATTGTTGAAAAACGCGATTCTGGATGCTAACTGCTATCGTGGATTGAACCTGATTTTTTTTTTGTTTTGTTTTACTGGCGATCTTTATCACATCTATTCATCTGAATAAGAAACAAAAGATTGTATTCTCTCATCTTGTGCCTATTCCTTGAAGGCTGACGCGTTGTTTATCTTGCAGGTTCGGAGTAGGTGATTATGATTGGGTTGAGTTTGCTCCTCGCTTGAAGCAGAAGGCATACGAGGAAATCAAAGAGTATGTGCTCATTTTTAAAATTGCTTAGTATCTGAAACACTTCTAAGGGAGGAAAATTGTATTAAGAACATGAATCCATCAGTTTTGTATTAAAATTTCTTTATAAATTAGATCTGTGATCTTTGAATTAGAATGCTAGCACTTGCCAATAAAAGAGAAGTACCAGTAGGACCACATACAAAGTAGAGTATTGTGCTGTGGAACTTTATTCAGTTATGCAATGCCTTGATTTTAATCTTCACTTCTTCAGATATGGAACTCTCTTTTTGTCACATATTACTGAGGATATTAATGATGCGCCATGTTTTTCAGGTAATTTTTCCTTGTACCCAGTCCTATGCACTTCTAATTAGTGTCGCTTGATATTTTTTTTTAGAACATCTGTATGCCTTCGCTTGTTTGCGTTATTGTTTTTTTGACTCTCTTGACATTTTACTAGATTTTTGTTTGTCAACTGGCTTTGCAACAGATGGCGTACCAAAAGAAGGACTTAGGATACAAGATGTACTTGTTAGGATTGCAGTGTTGATGTTGATCAAAGAAAAGGCAAGTAACTATCTGGTTGAGATATTTCTGTTACATGTGGTCGCACTTATGTTGGAAGTGCATAATAGTATTCCGCATTTAAAGCTGTCTTACTTACAGGTGGTAATAAATTTGTTGGATCTAATTATTTAACCTCACCGTTCTATTTTAAACTAAAAGGTTTTTGGATGATTTCTGGTTGTATTAAAGTTACATTATGTTCTTTCTGAACTGAATGTCACACACAAGTACTAGAAGCACATGTTAAACAGATTTCACAAATTACTAAACTTTAGGAATGTAACAGGTACAGCTTCAACAAGAACAACCTGGTAATCCCCTTTTTGCGGAAAACATCATTTCACGCTATCCTGGGCTGAAGAGTGGAAAATCATGGAGGGAGGAACATGACTTATTGTTGTTGCATGCAGTTTTAAAGTATGTTTGCCAGGATTTTATCCCATTGTGCTTCTTAGATATGTAGCTTATTGCCAGCAATTATTTAGTTTTGCGTTTTTATTTGCATTTCTTTTTAACATTTTGGTTGTTACAGTATCGTATGAATTTTAGCCTAGGCCTTGTTTCTTGGTCGTTATGCCATGAATATGAGAAACTGACATGCCTGTAATGGCAGTGTGGAGGATACAGTAGGGTTTGAGTCTGAAATGATATCTTTACAGGTTGTTAGAGCTAGACTAGCACATTTTGACATTTGCCATCATGTGACCATGCAAGTATATAAATGAAGTATCCTATCCTTGAGGATATCATATGGGTCCACGACTTTTTACATTCCAATTTAAAGCATCCGCGTTGTCTTTATGGTAGCTGGTTTTGGTTACTTACCTTTATGACAAATCATTTATGTCACGCACCTTAAGTACTTGCATACTGTGAATATGGTGAACTGCCAATCTATTAAAAGACCCTCTCAGGTTGAACCATTTACTGATGTGTATAAATACACTCTTCAATTGGTGCAGAGTATATATCTTTTTCCCATTTTATTATCTGATTTTTTTTTTAAATCATTAGGCATGGGTATGGAAGATGGCAAAATATTGTTGATGATAAGGATTTGCATCTTCAAGAGATCATTTGCCAGGAGCAAAATCTACCCTTCATAAATACTTCTTCCTATGGACCTTCTCAAATGAATGCTGGTGTAAATCCAGTTAATCCTGAAATGACATCCAATAAGCAATCAACGGGATCTGGTGGTGTAAATGATTTTAAGTCTGATTTTGCACTGGGTACCGCAGAGAACGCTAACCGTGCCCAAGTGTTTCAGGATCCTTCTATGTTGTATAATTTCAGGGAGATGCAGAGAAGATTGGTTGAGTTTATTAAAAAAAGAGTACTTCTTTTGGAGAAAGGACTCAATGCAGAGTACCAGAAAGTTTATTTTGTAAGTTGTCTTTTTGTTAATTCACTTCTATTAGTGTGGCTGCATGTAACTCCAGTTTATGATATGATTAGATGTGATCACATTCGTGGTGTATCTTGAACTAATAGTCTACTATTATCTCCACAACATAAGTATTCAATGCAAGATGAATCGCGAGTCATAATTCCTTACATTGCTAGTTGAAAAACCAAATTGGGCATGTTTATGCTGTGTGTGTTCCATATGTTGATGACAGTTGACTCTTCTCCAAATAATGATGAGACCACTAAGTCTTTACGGGGAGACATTGACAGTGTTGATGAATAATGATTTAATTTCTTTCTTATGGAGACTGCATATATATGCAAATGGGTCCTGTATCAGGTTTGTCTGCAAGGTAATGAATGACTCTCATTCAAGTTTTTTTTTTTTTTTTTGGGGGGGGTGCGGCCTCAGGGAGATGACCAACCGAATGAGGTGTCAAATGGTGCTCCAAATGTTGTTGACGTCGAGAGGCCTACTTCCTTGGGGAACAATGCCCAAACTGGTGAACCTCTTCCTCCGATAGAACCAATTGGTAAGCCTATAACTGCTAAAAGTTAGTTTTGGCATGGATCATGTTACACATAACAGAGTAAATAGTAACTTTTTTCTTCTGTTGATATCATTTAGGTTATTATAATAGTTTGAAGGCAATACGCCAGTACCTATCCTGTTAGGATACAAAACAAAAAACCCAAAATAAATCTACATGAGTATTTTTGTTTATCTAGATCAGTGGACAGGGTAATCATCTTCACTTTTTCTGCGCATTGTGGATTATTTCTTTAATTTATAGTTACTCAACATTTAGTTTCTTTGCTTAGATGATAATGCGGCCGAGATTGGTGATACATATATATCAATGTTGTCTGCTAGATTTTATATGAAAGTTTATTCATATACATGGTTGGATGTCTGCAGCTCTTGAAGAATTAAAAACTGTTGCCTGTGATGACAGTTCAGATCGTATTAATATGGGAAGGCTTTATAATGAGGTAAACTAACATGCTTGTAATATTATGCCATTACAGTTGATCATGAAAACTCAATTTTACTTGTCAATCGTTATTGCATGAGTTGAGCAAGATCGGCCTGATTCCCTCTAAATTTGGCCGGGTGTTTTTTCTTAAGCAGCTTCTTATTTTCTCGATAGTCTTTTCTAGATCGAGCAAAATATTTAATGCCACGTGTAAGTCCTAGCATCCCTATTGACCCTTTTTTGTTTGTATATAATCTTCCACCAGCTGTGTAAAGTAGTTGGAGAGGACATCCAAGAATCAGTTCAGCCACAGGACGGAAATAAACCTGCCGGTTTTACCCTGAAAGGAAGCATCTCTCGTATTGAAGCCATTAAGGAGGACTTGCAACATATTTTTACTCCTCCAAATACCACCCCATCTTCCGAAGAAATCAAAGTGGTATCTGATCAATCAGCCCAGGATACTGTTTCTGGAGGTGAGTGTCTAACAAGAAAAGATGGAGATGATTCCAAAGTTGGTGAAAAGTTGGATTCCCTGCCAAAGGTTTCTGAAGCAGATTCAGAGCCTCCGTCAGCTCTCCTAAATTCTGTGAAGGATAGCTCTGAAGTTGCCGAGTCCAATGATTCGTCAATACCCGTGTCAAGTTCCGTGGAAGGATCAGTAGATGTGGATATGGCTGATACCGAACCGAAGAGAAGTGCTGGAGTGATTGTTTTGGATGATTGACTGTGAGAGGGTACTCTCATCGTATTACCAATTGAAGTAAACCATTAACAGGGTATAGAACAGTCTGAGTACAGTGTATTATTAGAACTTTATAAAGCGCTGTTATAGAATATAAGTGCATATATATAGTATGTGTAATCCTGAGAAAGATGGTATCATTCAGGGGTTTGTTTCTTGGTCTACTCTTTGACGTTCGATTTTCCTCTAGGATAAGTGTTCTCGTGTCTTTACATTTAGATTATCTAACAAATTGTTTGTAGACAGAGAAGTTGCTTTTCTAAAATGGGTTTTGTAAAGTAAACCTTGTTCATTGTTCTGTATGTTTGGACTAGGATATGTACGGGATTTGGTTCGGAATGTTTGCTACACTTGTTCGATTAGTTATATTATTGTAGATCATACTCCTTAAAAGTTCAATGTGGAATAAGACATTGTTTTTGTGACGATTTCACGGTACTATGAATTTTTATCATGTATATTACTTTATATCATTAGTTGTTAGTGTGATGGACCTAATGGTCGATCTATCAACAATGGAATTGCCAATGAAACCTTGTTCAACTATTGTTTTTCTGTTTCTGAAAGAATGTGATGGTCCTATTGATATATACCGCCAAATTATCACTTACCGTTTTTCTACCCATTGCAAGTATTTACAATATTCACTTTAAGTCCACACTTACGATCCTCAGTGAAATCCACAAAAGTAACCAATCCTCGATTAAGAACGATTTACAATATTTAGGTACGTTGTGCCCGTAAAATTCAACAAAAATCTATCTTCAATTATACATGAACAAATTCACGATTTACGGGAGAGTTTCTCTTTGTCTGCATATGTGTTTGAGATCTAAAAGTAAATTAGAGACCCGGTCTAAATGGCAATGGTACGAGACTGTGAAACACCTTGACCTAAGAGGACAAAGGAGAGCTAAAATTGCCATAATTTTATAATTTTCTAGCACAAAATGGAGATGCAATCAAATATTAAAATATTTCTTAAACCGATTTCTGTAAAGTGTAAGCTAGTTATATATAGTTCGGTTAGTTGGTATCTTTAATGAAGAAAAAAAGCTCAAGTATTAGCAGATATATTTACAGAGTAAAATATAGGTGAAGGATATGGTATTAGTTGGTATCTATAGATGTACTAAGCTCTCTTAAACAAAATAAAAAGAGATGTGTATGGAAAGCCAAATAAAAAAATCAAGATAATTTGAAAAAACATAGAGAGATTAACAGCAAAACCAACAAATGAAACTAATACAAATCTCATAAACAACAAGTTATTAGAACTATATGCACTGTATGATTTATAAGAGAAATTTGCAAAACAACAATCAAGAAATAACATTATAGCTTTGAGTGAAAGAAACACGACTTTCTTTCATGTTACAACTTTGAAAAAAAGAAATAACATAGATTGTACAAAAGATAAAAACGATATTGTGGTTTCTACTAGAATAGAAATTGAAGAAGTTTTGACTTCTTACTTCTCTGAGTTGTTCACTGAGACTTCCAATAACTCTGATGACCAAATATTTTCTCACATTTCACCTTGTATATCCTTTGAGGAAAATAATGCACCAACAGAAGTACCATCTTCAGATGAAATATGGGAGGTGGTTAAAAACTTAAACCAAACAAAGCTCCGGGGCCAGATGGTTTCCCAGTGAGTTTTTTCATACATAATTGGGGTATAGTAGGACCACAATTAGTGGCTGTAAAACAAGATTTTTTAAAAGGCAAAAAACTAAATAGTGAGCTTAATAAAACTTTTCTTTTTCTATTCCAAAGACAAAAAATCCAAAATCTCCTGCAGATTTCAGGCCAATTGGTCTGTGTAATACACCTTATAAAATCATAGCTAAGCTTATGGCTAATAGATTCAAAAAATCATTGGAAAATATAATTTCACCTTTACAGTCTGCTTTTCCTTCATCCAGGAAAATTTCAGACAACATTATTGTTGCTCATGAAATGGTGCTCTATGAAAAAAAAAGTAAAAAGAAAACTGGTAACATTGGCCTGAAAATAGACATGTCGAAGGCGTTTGATAGGGTAAACTGGAACTTTTTGATCAAAACTCTACAAGCTTTTGGTTTCTCTGAACATTGGTGTACACTTATTTACCAATGTATGTTTACTTCTTCAATTGCAGTTCTTCTTAATGGAAACCCTTGTGGTGAGTTCAAACCATCTAGGGGAATTAGGCAAGGAGATCCATTGTCTCCATACCTATTCATCCTGTGTATGGAAGTTTTTTCAAGACTATGAAGTCACTTAGAAAGTACGAAAAAAGTTCAAGGAATTAAATTAACTCCTAAATCAACTCCAGTTTCCCACCTATCCTTCGCAGATGACCTCCTTCTGTTCACTAAAGCTGATCTGGGTAGTTGTAAAAATCTACTAGAAGTCATTCACATGTTTAGTGCTTCATTAGGACATGTAATAAATTTTGCAAAATCTGGATTGTTTTTAGCAAAAAAGTTCACAATAAACACCAGGGCTTAATTTGCAGAATGAAGATAAAAAAGATAAACATAAAAGACACACATCTAGGAGTACCCTAGTTCATAGATAGATCAAAGCTTAAAGCCTTCGACAATATAATTGAAAAAATGGAACAAAGAATAAAAACTTGACTGGGAAAGATCCCGTCACAGCCAAGTAAAATAGTTTTGAACAAAGCAATTTTTTCTAGCATGCCAATCTTCAGCATGGGTTGTTTTGTTTTATCAAAAAAGATAACAAAAAGAATTAATAAATTACAAAGAGGCTTTTGGTGGAGAAAACACTCAAATTCTAAAGGTATTTACATAAAATCCTTTGATTTTCTATGTAAACCAATAGAACAGGGAGGTCTAGGTTTTAAGGAGGCGAACAAGGTCAACCAAGCCATGATCAGCAGAATAACTTGGCGGTTAGTAAGTAAACCATATGATTTATGGGCTCAAATTCTAAAAGGGAAATATTTTAAGAAAACAGGAGCCTTACATTCCAAGAAGAAATCGTTGGATATGGAAGTCCATCTTACAGGGCATAAAACACATTAAAAAATATAGTATATGGGAAGTGGGTTATGGTAAATCCATAAATATCTGGGATGATAAATGAATACCAACCAGGGGAGAGACTCTGGCAGAGTCTGTTCACTAAGGAAACAGAAACATAACACTTGTGTATGAGCTAATAGACTCAAACACGAAAAAGTGGAATATGGAACTGTTACAATCTTTGTTTGACAATTCAATAGTACAAGAAATTAATAAAATTAGATTGTATACGAATGCTGAAGGGAGTTTGAAAACAGATAAACTAAGATGGATCTTAACCAAGAATGGAGATTTTTCTGTAAAATCTCTATATGCCAGACTTCTAAATCCTTCTAATTCAATTCCTAACAAAACAAAGAAGTTTTGGGAAGGATTATGGAGCATGAGTACTTCTCAGAGAATCAAGTTGTTCATCTGGAAATGCTTGCAAGACGCACTGCCTACTAGACAAAAATTAAGATCAGTGGATAACAAATGTGTGTTTTGCAATGATGCTGTGGAATCTACATATCACATGTTCTTTGACTGCGATTATGCAAATGATGTGTGGAATCTTCCGCCAATGGCCTTACAGGGAGCACGTCATAACTCAAACTATGTCAATATTTCTTTCTTGCACAAGTACAATGAATGGATAGCAGGAGATCCGACTTCTATATCAATGGCACTCGCAGCAACAAAGTGCTGGTTTCTTTGGAAGGAAAGGTATCTTAGAATTTTTGAAGATAAATCTAGAACACCTGATCAACTTACACTTGATATCAATAGACACTATGCTTACTGGCATCCAACTAAATTGAATAGTTTGAGTGAACCACAATTAGAACCATAAAACCAACACCATATCTAAACACCGTTGTCCCTTAAATATAGATATGTGTAGCCCTTGTTAGAGCTACAAAATAATAACAAAATCAATTTATTTTTGATTTTTGCGCTTTAATTTTTTGGGATCATCATAAGCATATACTCGGAGTTAGTTAAATACCCAATTATTTAGGGAAGACAATACTCCCTCTGTACCTATTATATAAGAGGAAGTTTTATTTTTATTTGTACCACTAGATAGGCGAAGTCCTAGTTTCAAGATGGATTTTTTTTTCTAAATACCCTTATTTATTGTGCATGGAAAATTGTAATAGAAATCTGACAAGGGATAAAATAAGAAAAGGTATGAAAAATTATGAATCCAAAGAAATTTTCTTAATCTAATAGCATAAATAAATATAAAAGGAAGCGTAATAAATAAAATTCCAACTCAAGGTGATATCAAAGTGTGTCCAAAATATAATGATTAGGTGTTGACACTTATGCTTTTTATGTAGAGTTTTCTCCGTAGAACTCCGTTGCATTTTTTGGGTGTCAACGCTTCTTACGCTTTGTATAATTCTCATTGCCTATATAACTTCTATGCAAGAGACGGAAAATGATCTATCAAATAGCTGCATAACAAGCATAATAAGCTTAGATGGGGAGGATCCATGGACATTCTTAAATGCACTATCATACATGATTTGCGCCATTTTATCCACAAAACTCAAAAGACAATGAGTTTAAATATAATATTTTCCTGGTATGTTCCTCTAATATGACTCTATATTCCTACCAAAAATGAGCACAATCCGAGACGTATAACACCACCATCTACCCATTTGAATATCAGACGTTAAAAGTTAACGGTAGAAATTAAGATCGGTGGATGGTGAGGTTTGGTATCTTGGATCATGCACATTTTTGGTAAGAATGTAGAGTCTTATAAGAGGAACATATCATCAAAATACTATATTTAAATTCATTATCGTTTGGGTTTATGGAGAGAATGACACAAATCATGTATGATAACGTGCATCTAAGAGTGTCCATGGGTCCTCCCTTTATATCTAATGATAAAGTTGATATTTGAACCTAGGTTATGATTTCTGGGTAGAACCCTCAAGGCATGATAATCATATAGGTATTTTGTGAAACATTGGTGTTTACCTTAATTCAGCTTGCACACTTTTCAGTTCTCTATTCATCTTTAAATTCTTTCACGTGATTAAGGTAGTAATAGATCATAGATGAGATGCTTATAATAGGCAAACCTATATGGTTAATGATCCATGTACCATGAGTATCATTCATATTTACCTAATTTGGTTTGTGTTTAAGTTCTTAAATTTACAGGTCAGAAGAAACAAATAAAGTCATTTATTTTTGTATATGATAAATTGCAAAGAAGAAGTTTCGATTTCAAGCTTGTACTTGACAAATATCTAAATATAATTTCAAGTAATGGGTGTTCGTAAGTTCATCGCTTTTGAGGTGGAGAACAATTTTTTGTTCAAAAACTATGTTTTCGAATATATAAACCTAAAGATATCAAGTTGAAACATATTGTTCACAAATTGATATTCAAGAACTACGCAAAAAAACACTGATATGCCTGGACTCCAAAGTGCACAAGAGATCATGTACCAATTTATGGGTTCGCGAACTATGAAATTTTGAAGTGTTACTGTATGCATTGAACTTGAAAATTTACTCTTGTATTCATGAGCTGATTTGTGAGTTTTCAAAGTATGTGTTCATTGGTGAAAATGGTTAGGACTTAGGAGGCTAGTACAAGAGATAGCAAGTGTAATCCCCGTACTTAATGGAGAAAGTCACTAAAAAATACTTTCCAAAATAATATTATTTTCCCTTTATAACCCTATTTATCTCACCTCACACCGACACATGTCATTTCTTTCTCTTATTACTAAACAATCACTTTCCTCGTTTGCAAGTAACCATTGACTTTCAAGTTTCAAGTCAACCATCATTTATTGACTTACCGTTCCTTTATACACTTTTGGGCCTTGGTTTTGGACCAACAAAACCTGTAACTTTGGGTCACACCTAGTCCAAAGTCCCTCCCCATTCCTTAAACATGCATGGGATTACAAACTGTTAGAGCACTGCTCGGTCGAACTCGCAAGCGTTGCTATCTCAAGCTTGTTTGTCAAGTTTAGTTGATCAAAACTATAGTCTTGATTTCTAGTCTATTTACCACCCAATATTTCGCTTAGCAATCTGTATGGACTAACTCGAATATACTTTTAAGAGAATCAACAAGACTCAATCAATTAAAAGTATATCAACGAGTTTATATGTCTCTCTTGATTTGATTTACTCAAGCAGGAATTGCGAGTTCTAATCAAATAAAGGAATAACTTGGATGGTACCAAAGACCATATCAAGATCAATCAATGACAATCAACAACCAAAGGTTGGATACTTAATTGATGATCTAACGCACAACCTGTATTATTCAATTTCAATGAAAGATAAACAATATAATGCGGAAATAGGAATAAACCCAGACACTGTATTTTTTAACGAGGAAACCGCAAATGCCAGAGAAGAAGAAAATCCCGGGACCTAGTACAGATTGAACACACACTGTATTAAGTCGCTACAGAAACTAGCCTACTCCAAGCTAACTTCAGACTGGACTGTAGTTGAACCCCAATCATTCTCTAACTAATCCAAGGTACAATTGTACTCCCTACGCCTCTGATCCCAGCAGGATACTGCTCACTTTATTCCCTTAGCTGATATCACCCACAACTAAGAGTTCCTACGACCCAAATCGCAGGCTTTGAAAATAAACAAATCTGTCTCACACAGACAAGTCTATCAAAGGATCAATCTGTCTCCCATAGATAAACCCTAAAGGTTTTGTTCCGTCTTTTGATAATAATCAAGGTGAACAAGAACCAATTGATAATCTGGTCTTATATTTCCGAAGAATAGCCTAGAGTTATCAATCACCTCACAACAATCTTAATCGTATGGTAGCGAAACAAGATGTTGCGGAATCACAAACAATGAGACGAAGATGTTTGTGATTATTTTTTATATCTTGCCTATCGGAGATATCAATCTCAAGCCAATAAATCTGATTGTACTCGTACGATAGAAGATGCAAGATCAAATCACACAACTACGATAAAAGTAGTATCGGTCTGGCTTCACAATCCCAATGAAGTCTTTAAGTCGTTAACCTGGCTTTAGAAGAAGAAAACCAAAGGTTAAAGGAGAAACGAATCTAGCACGCAAACTAGTATCACACGTAAGGTGTGGGGATTAGTTTATGCACAAGGCTAGATGTATCCTTCATATAGTCTTTCAAATCAGGGTTTGCACTTAAGTTACCTTGGTAACAAAGCAATCAATATCCACCGTTAGATGAAAAACTGATTTAGATTCAAGCTAATATTTCTCAAACGTTAGATCAAAAACTTAGCTTGTTACACACACTGGACAATGCACGCTTCTAGGTTTGTTAACCGTACCCAAACTTATGCACTTGTTGGTTCAACAATAGTTAACCAAAGGTTAGCCATATGAGCATTTCATATAAATCCTGTTCTTCTTCACCATAACTAGTTCAAATGACTTCAAGATGAACTAGTTAAAGAGTTGTTCAATTGCAAGAAAATCTTATGTAACTACGCAAGACACAATTGAAGCAAAGATGAAGTGATTCACTTGAATCAGTTCATGAACATTATAGCCACGGTTTGCATACTGCATTCCTTAGTCTTTATAAGTATTAGTTCACGATCAACATCTTTAGATATAACCTACTCAAGTTCGCGGACTGGGTTCGCGGACTTAAGTTCACGAATGGATTTCACAAACTCCACCAGAATTTGTCGGACGAGAACTTCTGCCGGTTCGCGGACTGAGTTTGCGGACTGAGCACATTCCATTTCCCTTGATCAACAAAGTTCACAAACTTTGGTTCAAGGAATAAGACTTATACATAAATGTGTTTCCGCAACAATGCTTATGTCCACCATTGGTTATATAATCTAAACTCTCATTCCAATCATTGAAACATTCTTAGAGGACGGTATATAGTTGTTACACTATTTCTCGTCAAAGAAATTTTCAAGATGATTGAAACATATAATGACTTTCGTCACATGGTAAAGATAAACTTGGTTAAAGCGAAAATCTTACCAACTCGTATTTCGAGATATAGATAGGCGAGGTATACTCGGCTCGAAATACCAAATGTGTATAATAAAGTCTATATATATAGCATAAGACATTTTTTCTCAAGAAGTAGGAGATATAGTAAATAGACTTTTGAGTGATAAATAAGTTCAAGTCTTCACATACCTTTTTTTCGAGAAGTTCCACCGGTTTGTTGAGTAATTCTTCTACTTGTATGATGAATCGCCATGAAGTCCTTGAGCTCAACTACACTTTCTATCCTAGACCGAGATTTAGCTATAATATACTAGAATCAAGACTTATAGTTTTGATCACTAACATTGAAAAACATGCTTGAGATATCAACGCATGCGAGTTCGACCGAGCAATGCTCTCACAATCTCCCTCTTTGTCAATTTTAGTGACAAAACTATCAATACATACGGAATACAAAAAAGATAAAGAAACTTTAGTAGCTCCTATTCCACATACCTAATCTTCAACATTCCTCGAAATCTTCGACACTTCCAAGTACTCCAATGATCCCAAAGGTTGTAAGTTTAGCATCACCGCTGTTGAAGATCCGTAGCTATAACAATGAGAAAGCATCAGTCTCGATCATTGTTATACAGTGTCATATTATTATTACACAGTGTCAAAGTCCAATTGCATCACAACTTCAACAATAATACTATGGTGATATGTATCACTCCCCCTTAGTCAATACTCCATCTCTCATGGAAACCACTCCCCTTACACAATGATCCGAAAACCATGTGTATTTGTAGTGTGAACTACATATTAATTCTCCCCATTTTTTTCAATAAAATTGGCAAAGGTACAAGAACGGGATCATAATGAAATTTCCGAAGAGACATTTCATGACTAAAATAAAAAAAATACATACCAACTAATTTAGATGCAATCATAAAGCCGAAGGTAAATGCATTCATCAAGGAGTTTAAAGATACAAGATAACCCTCCTAAAATTCCACAGCCGCACACCCCTCAAGATATGACCGTTAAGCACAAGTTCAAAAGAACTCTCCTCCATTTGATGTCATTCCCGAAAGAATAACAAGAGCGACCTTAATTTCGAAAGAAAAGAAGTATTTTTATTGGACACCAAAAATCCATAAGAATTTTTTGCTATATCCAAAAACTCAATCAAATTAATCACAAGTAAACCCATGATTAATTTAATCGGAATACACAATCAAATTAAACACATAAAGTGATCAATTCAATTAATTGTGCTCAACATAAGAGAACTTATGGAGACATGAAATAACTCAACTAGATTAATTATAAGAGAACCCATAATTAATCTAATTGGAATACACAACCAAAGTAATCACGAGTAATCAATTTAATTGTCTTTTTTTTTTCTCGACACAAGTAAACTTACGAAGCAATAACTAAATAACCAAACAAGATGCTTAATTTAGTTCAATATGCTCGACATAACATATCTCACGGAACACCAACTAAGATAAAAATAACAACTTGGTTGTATAGTGCTCAACATAAGATACATTACGAAGTCTCACATTAATACATAAAATATGGATCAGGGATGATCAATACTGCGAAATACACAAGGATTCATTATATTTTCCATCACTATTTGCATAACGATATTAATAGACATAATCCTTGAAAACAAAAGATTTTAACCTATCTTCCATCAAAAATTGACAATATAGGTTTAACTTTTGTATATGTCAAAAGTCCATTCATTCTTTTACCAGTATGTGAATACCGAACACGAACTACTTTACTTTTGACAAAGTATGGGACGAACATAGTTCACGGACGTAAACACCAAAATCCCATAACAAATTGCAATATATCAAATCATAAAGATTAATACTGCAAAACATCATCCTCCAAATATATTTTAGAATTTAAAACCAATAAACCTAAAAAAAGAACAAGAAGATGAAAAATAATAGCTATGTGTAGTCACAATCATTGCTATTCAAAGCACTAGTTATTCTTCCAACTAAACCAAAAAGAATACATACTAGGCAAAATAAAAATAGAACTCAAATTTCCTTGATAATTTCATACCTCTGGAATGGTCCGTCGAAATAGGAATCACTGATATCCTTGATCTTGTTGACCGTAGAGACCCCATGTTCATGAGTGAGAACATTAGTTTTTCGATTAATAATACGAGCAAAATGTCGAGCCTTAGCGCAGTCAAGAATAAATTTCTTCTGAATCCTAATCAAGATGTTCTGAGTACCAAGGATTTTGCATGTCCATCAATAAGCTGGTTTATCTGCAATTGAAGGTTAGGAAGTTCGTTCTTTACATCATTCTGAACGAGAATTAAATCCTTGACAGATTCTCCAATCCAAGAGTTAATATATTCTTTTCTTTCAAGCATATTCTTCAGAATAAACTCTTGAGCAGGATCACTTCCTTTGAGATCATCCTCTACAGTAGGGTTAACTTCTTCTTTGGGAACAGTTTCATCGAGTTCCTTTATGAAGATTAATGGACACATATATGGGATATATATATGTTCAGGTGTATACCCTTGATAGAAACCCTAGAGTTCCTTGAGGAGATATGGGCGTTCATGGACTAAGTCATATGCCAAGACAACATGACCCAACCAGGAAAACTGCATACTGTGTTGCTTCCAAAATTTCTCCAGCCCAAAAGAAAGATCACAGTCATGGGGGAAGAAATATTCCAAACTCACATCATAAGATATCATATATACAAAAAGATGAAAATCAACTAAACACTTGAGCATCTCTCAAACATCATCCTTGTATCTCTCAATTTAGATACAAGAATGGGACTTTCTTCTACTAGGTAGAAGACGGAGACATAGTCTCACCATAGGTTTTGAGAGAGTAGTTGTGATTTCCACCAGGATATCTGAACTCAGCATTTCTTGTCTTTCCTTGGCCACTTTTAAAGTTAGAGAAATTTCTCACAGCCCTTCCTGAAAGCTCAACAGAGGAAGCTTTCTGATTACTGAGCCTAGGACCTCTAGAGATCGGGTCTAGAGGATTCTCTGAAATGTGTCTCCAAACTCTAGACTTAGATTTACCAGAGTTGTTCTTATAAGCACAGAACATGCTATCACTAGAAGCACAAGAATTTATACCTCTAGGATGCACCAAATTCATGTAATGATTTCTAGGAAAGAGATCATTTTTATAAGATGTTTGGTTTCCTATGAGCATGAGGTTCACTGCAGTAGTCGACTGACTATTTACTCCATTGACAGTGGAAAGAAGCAAATTACGAAGTTTAGAAATTTTTTTCTTTCCGGCAAAAAAACGGATAACATAGTGATTTCCTTTTCCACAGAAAGTACAAGTTCGTGGAGAAGACGCAATAGACGACATCTGCTTTAACTTTACAGCCCTATGAGAAGATTGTAAGTTATATAAACTTTTCTCGACACAATCTTCTTTTGGATGATATTTCTTCATGTACTGTATGTTAAGAGGAACAGTTTGAACAAAAGAATTTTTCCTTAAGACAGAGTTTTCCTTTTCCAAGGTCATACACTGTTCATGGGCTCGTGAAAGTGATGCATCTAGCTTATCTTTTTCAACACGAAGTACGTCAGGATCAGATGAATGTGTCTTGATCAAACGTTTTTCTCTAATTGAGCCTTATTTGACAACCTTTTCAAGATCACAAATCTTTTGACGCTGTAGATTATTCTCTTGAAGAAGTTTCTCAATATCCTTAGAGAAGGACTCAATAACGTTATAGAGTACACATTCTCGATCAATAGACTTTTCAAATTCATCGATGAGTTGATCATGATTCTAAAGATCAACAAACTCAGTATAATTTTTTTGCGATTCTGGTGAGCTCCATTTCAGCTTTTTCCATTGTGTCCAATGTCTCATTGTAGGAAGAGTGATCAACACAAGATGAGACAATCTTCCTACCTCGGGATTCAGAAGAATCAACTAAGGAGCAATACTTTGAGGTATTCCCGAGACAACTGACATAGTTGAAAGCTTTAGGAGGCATCTTGGTATGCGTAATAGATTCTGTCCTCAGACTCAGATTGCTACAAACACAGACTTGTAAGGTCTTGAACGTGTTTGCCTGCTCTGATACCAATTGAAAAAGCGCGGGTCTAACAACACTACCCAATATTTCGCTTAGTAATATGTATGGACTAACTCGAATATACTTTTGAGAGAATCAACAAGACTTAATCGATTAAAAGTATATCAACGAGTTTATATCTCTCTCTTGATTTGATTTACTCAAGCAGGAACTGCGAGTTCTAATCAAATATAAGGAATAACTTGGATGGTAATAAAGACCAATATCCAAGGATCAATCAGTGACAATCAACAACCAAAGGTTGGATTACTCTAATTGATGATCTAACGCACAACCTGTATTATTTCAATTATAAAGATAAAACAATATAATGCGGAAATAGAAATAACACAGACACCATAATTTTTTTAACAAGGAAACCGCAAATGCAGAAAACCCCCGGGACCTAGTCCATATTGAACACACACTGTATTAAGCCGCTACAGACACTAGCCCACTCCAATCTAACTTCAGACTGGACTGTAGTTGAACCCCAATAAGTCTCCCACTGATCCAAGGTACAATTGTACTCCCTACGCCTCTGATCCCAGCAGGATACTTCACACTTAATTCCCTTAGCTGATATCACCCACAACTAAGAGTTGCTACGACCCAAATCGCAGGCTTTGAAAATAAACAAATCTGTCTCACACAGACAAGTCTATCAAAGGATCAATCTGTCTCCCATAGATAAACCCTAAAGGTTTTGTTCCGTATTTTGATAATAATCAAGGTGAACAGGAACCAATTGATAATCTGGTCTTATATTCCCGAAGAATAGCCTAGAGTTATCAATCACCTCACAACAATCTTAATCGTATGGTAGCGAAACAAGATGTTGCGGAATCACAAACAATGAGACGAAGATGTTTGTGATTACTTTTTATATCTTGCCTGTCGGAGATATCAATCTCAAGCCAATCAATATGATTATACTCGTACGATAGAAGATGCAAGATCAGATCACACAACTACGATAAGTAGTATCGGTCTGGCCTCATAATCCCAATGAAGTCTTTAAGTCATTAACTTGGATTTAGAAGAAGAACACCAAAGGTTAAAGGAGAAACGACTCTAGCACGCAAACTAGTATCACACGTAAGGTATGGGGAATAGTTTTGCACAAGGCTAGATGTCTCCTTTATATAGTCTTTCAAATCAGGGTTTGCACTTAAGTTACCTTGGTAACAAAGCAATCAATATCCACCGTTAGATGAAAACCTGATTTAGATTCAAGCTAATATTTCTCAACCGTTAGATCGAAAACTTAGCTTGTTACACATACTTAACAATGCGCGCTTCTAGGTTTGTTAACCGTACCCAAATGTATGCACGTGTTGGTTCAACAATAATTAACCAAAGGTTACCATACGAGCATTTCATATCAACCATGTTCTTCTTCACCATAACTAGTTCAAATTACTTCAAGATGAACTAGTTAGAAAGTTATTTAATTGCAAGAAAATCTTATGTAACTACACAAGACACAATTGAAGCAAAGATGATTTGATTCACTTGAATCGGTTCATGAACTTTATAGCCACGGTTTTCTAAATGCATTCCTTAGTATTTATAAGTATAAGTTCAAATCAATCATATTTAAATATAACCTACTCAAATTCGCGTACTGGGTTCGTGGACTTAAGTTCCCGGAAGGAGTTCACAAACTTCAGCAGAAATTCTCGGACGAAAACTTCCGCTGGTTTGCAGAATGAGTCAAGGAATATGACTTATATATAAATGTGTTTCCACAACAATGCTTATGTACACCATTGGTTAGATAATCTAAACCTTCATTCCAATCATTGAAACATTCATAGAGGACGTTATATAGTTGTTACACCATTTCTCGTCAAAGCAATTTTCAAGATGATTGAAACATATCATGACTTTCGCCACATGGTAAAGATAAACTTGGTTAAAGCGAAAAGCTTACCAACTCTTTCGAGATATAGATAAGAGAGGTATACTCGGCTCGAAATACCAAATGTATATAATAAAGTCTATATATAGCAAACTACTTTTTGTCTCAAGAAGTAGGAGATAGAGTAGATAGACTTTTGAGTGATAGATAAGTTCAAGTCTTCAAATACCTTTTAGTTGATGAAGTTCCACCGGTTCTTTTGAGTAGTTCTTCGTCTTGTATGATGAATCTCCATGGAGTTCTTGAGCTCAACTACACTTTCTATCCTAGTCCGAGACTTCTCTATAGTAGACCATAAATAAAGACTTATAGTTTTGATCACTAACATTGACAAACATGCTTGAGATAGCAACACATGCGAGTTCGACCGAGAAATGCTCTAAGAATATCCCCCTTTGTTAATTTTAGTGACAAAACTATCAATACATATGGAATAAAAAAAAGATAAAGAAACTTTAGTAGCTCCTATTCCACATGCTTAATCCTCAACATTACTCGAAATCTTCGTCACTTCCAAGTACTCCAATGATCCCAAAGGTTGTAAGTTCAGCATCACCGTTGTTGAAGATCCGTAGCTATAACAATGAGAAAACATAGTTCTCGATCATTGTTATACAATGTCATAGTATTATTACATAGTATTAAAGTTCAATTGAATTACAACATTGACAATAACACTATGGTGATACGTATCACTCCCCCTTTGTCAATACTCCATCTCACATGGAAACCACCCCCCCTTACATAATGATCCGAAAACCATATGTATTTGTAGTGTGAACCACATATTAATTCTCCCTCTTTTTGTAAATAAAATTGGCAAAGGTACAAGAACGGGATCCTAAAGAAATTTCCGAAAGAGACATTTCATGACTAAAAGAAAAAAAAAATACATACCAACTAATTTAGATACAATCATAAAGCCGAAGCTAAATGCATTCATCAAGGAGTTTAAAGATACAAGATAACCCTTATAATATTCCACATCCGCACTCCTCTCAATATTTGGAAATTAATCACAAGTTCAAAAGAATTCTCCCCCATTTGATGTCATTCCCGAAAGAACAACAAGAGCAACCTTAATTTCGAAAGAAAAGAAGGATTTTGTTGGACACAAAAAACCATAAGGAATGATTTTCTATATCCAAAAAACTCAATCAAATTAATCACGAGTAAACCAATGATTAATTTAATCGGAATATGCAATCAAATTAAACACAAGAGTGATCAATTTAATTGAAAAATTGCTCAACATAAGAGAACTTACGAAGCTACGACTAAGTTAACCATAAGGAAATGATTAGATTAATCGTTCATATACTCAACACAACAAAACTTATGGAGTAATGCAGTATACACATAAATATGGATCAGGGAAGATCAATACTGCGGAATATACAAGGATTCATTCTATCTTACATCACTATTTGCATAACGACAATTAATAGAAGTAATCCTTGTTCACAAAAGATTTTAACCTATCTTCCATCAATAATTGACATAATAGGCTTAACTTTTGTAATTGTCAAAAGTCCATTCACTCTCTTATCAATATGTGAATATCGACAACGAACGACTTTACTTTTGACAAGGTATGGGACAAACAAGGTTCACGGACGTAAACATACATATACCATAACATATTGCAATATATAAAATCATAAAGATTAATACTGCAAAAATCATCTCCCAAAAAGTTTTAGAATTTAAACAAATAAACCTAAGAACATGAAGATGAAAATAATGGATATAGCTATGTGTAGTCACAATAATGGCTATTCCAAACTCTAGTTATTCTTCCAAAAACAAAAAAGAAGATTTACTAGGCAAAAAAAAAAACAAGAACCTTTACTCGTCATCTTCTTCATCGGAAAAAATCCAAGATGCTTGAATAGTATTCAATTCTTCCTTGAGATCGGGAAACTTAGTTGAAACCAATGACAATTGTTCTTTCACGCAGTTTACCATTGAATTGACCTTACACACACCCTTGTGAATTTTTTGAAGAAGGCTTAAGGTAGTAGGATCACTTACATCAAGAGAAGCAATTATTTGTCGCTTGCAAGCATTTTCCCTTATGCGTCTGAAGGTACAAGGACGAACCGGTTTGGGAACCCCAAGAGAGTTTCCAATTGAATCAAACCCACGGTCACGACAAATTTGACTAATTAGCAAGGGTAACCTAACGTCTTGATGGGTGAAGTCATCGAAATCATTTTAAATATAATAAAACCACAAATATCGAGACTTGGAATACCCGATTCAAGGAAATAGACTAATTTCGCAAACTTATGACTCCACCAAGAATTTTCAATTGTGGAGGGACAAATATTGGGGATACCAAGTTTTCCAAATGCCATCAATGCAATACTAAGATTATTAGTAGGGAACTTTCCTTGACTCCAAACGACCTTCTTGCCACAAAGCCCAATTGAGATATCATCACATGGCGGACGTTCTTCACTTGGCCTAGGAAGCCGTACATTTCCCAACGGTATTTTGGTAATCCTTGAAATTAATTCTGTATCAACAAGAAACCTTTCTCTATTTATCATGGATTTGAATTCCATTTTGTTTTAATCAACATCATGAATGTTGGCATAGAAAATTCTTGTAAGAGAATCAAATCCTTGACCAAGACCATCAAAGATATTTCCAAGATTGAATTTTTTAAAACAAACTAAATCCTCTTCATGCCCACTTGAAAAATCCAATTTCTTTTCTATAATGAAACCTTTTGATAAAATCCTTTCGAAAATTCTGTTACAAGACTCATCCACAAACCTAATTCTAAGAGAATTTTGGTCATTATGAGAATTCAAGCTAGAGGATTTTGAGCTTTTAGAATTCCATTTTGAGCATCAAGAATTCATCATAGATCTAGAGATATGAAAGGATCAAGAGAAATTTACTTACTTGGAGAGAATCTTGAGCACCCGTTCTTTCAATTTCTTCAAGGAGGCTTCAATGGAGGAAACACACAAAACCCTAGAGGTTCACGTACGCGGACGGGTGATGAAGAAGAGGGTGCGCGAACTTCTTCTTTATAAGGACAAAAATGGGCTTGGACCCGTTTGTGAACCGCGACCGACACGAGGAAAGTGGGATTTTCTTAGCCGCTTGCACAACAAAGGTTATGCATCCATTGACAACACACTTTGAGAGATGATGGATGCATAAGAAGGCTTTATTTGATATTCGAAAAGAGAATAAGAAAACTGTACACAATTCAAGCCATTTCTTGCCCCATTTCAAGAAATATACACATGGGGTAGTGCCAAGCTTGTTACCAAGAGGCATAATGTGCAGAAGAATTCTCATGAAACGTTTATGGTTGATATGTGTGAACAGTCCCTGTTGTGTAATCAAAATAATGATGATAATCAGGGCAGTCAGAGCTTTCTCTTCTTTATTTAATCTTGTTAGAAGGAAAGTTCTTCCGATTCCTAGGTTGTACAGTATTAACATGTACGAACCCTTTTCGGAATGATTCTTAGACTTAACAGAATTAAGTTTTTCTAAGAATTTAAAAACGCCTTCGAATGCTCTGAATAGATCTTTATCAATTGATCCATTATGATAGTATTCCTCAAAGAGATCAAGAGTTAATCTAGTGAGGGTCCATATCCTTGAGCATGACGAACGTTTTCTCAATCTTTCCTTCTTTTTATTTTTTCCTTTAGATTGATACTTATCATCTAAATCTTCATTTTTAGATGAAGAGAGACTATCATGAGAAACCAGAGGTTTTGACCATAACAATCTTTGAGAAATCTTTAAGGATTTCTGGCGTGCGTTACAGATGCCAATAGCATGTTTTCCAAATAAATTTCCCATGGGACAATTTTTAAGGAACGAACAAACACAAACTTGTTAGGTTTAAAGTGTTTGCCTTCTCTGATACCAATTGAAAAAGCAGGGGTCTAACAACACCACCCAATATTTCGCTTAGCAATCTGTATGAACTAACTACGAAATACTTTCTATAGAATCAACTAGACAGTCAGACTCAATCTAGGTAAAAGTATCTCAAGGAGTTAATATCTCTCTCTTGATTTGATTTACTCGAGCTAATAGAAATCAACGAGTCTTTAATCAAATACAAGGAATAACTTGGATGGTACCATAGACCAATATCCAAGGATCAATCAATTTAAATCAACAACCAAAGGTCGGATATTCTAATTGATGATCTACAACGCACAATCTGTATTATTTCAATTATAAAGATAAACAATATAATGCGGAAATAAAAAATAACAAAGACACCATAATTTTGTTAATGAGGAAACCGCAAATGCAGAAAACCCCCGGGAACTAGTCCAGATTGAACACACATTGTATTAAGCCGCTACAGACACTATCCTACTCCAAGCTAATTTCGGATTGAACTGTAGTTGAACCCCAATCAATGTCCCATTGATCCAAGGTACATTTGCGCTCCCTACGTCTGTGATCCCAGCAGGATACTACGCACTTGATTCCCTTAGCTGATCTCACCCATAACTAAGAGTTGCTACGACCCAAAGTCGAAGACTTGAAAATAAACAAATCTGTCTCACACAGACAAGTATATTGAAAGGATCAATCTGTCTCCACAGATAAACCCAAAGGTTTTTGTTCCATCTTTTGATAAATCAAGGTGAACAGGAACCAATTAATAATCCGGTCTTATATTACCAAAGAACAGCCTAGAGTTATCAATCACCTCACAACAATATTAATCGTATGGTAGCGAAACAATATGTTGCGGAATCACAAACAATGAGACGAAGATGTTTGCGATTACTTTTTATATCTTGCATATCGGAGATATCAAGCTCAAGCAAATCAATCAGATTGTACTCGTAAGATAGAAGATGCAAGATCAGATCACATAATTACGATAAAAGTATTATCGGTATGGCTTCACAATCCCAACGAAATCTTTAAGTCGTTAACCTGGTTTTTAAGAAGAAACCAAAGGTTAAAGGAGAATCGACTCTAGAAAACAAACTAGTATCACACGTAAGGTGTGGGAATTAGTTTTGCATAGATGCTAGAGTTCCCCTTATATAGTCTTTCAAATCATGGTTTGCAATCAATGTTAGCTTAGTAACAAAGCATTCAATATTCACTGTTAGATGAAAACCTGATTAGATTCAAGCTAATATCTTTCAACCGTTAGATCGAAAACTTAGCTTGTTACACACAAATGAAATGCACGTTTCTAGGTTTGTGTAACCGTACCCAAATGTATGCATTAGTTGGTTCAACAGTAATCAACCAAATGATCACTTCCATATCAACCATATTCTTCTTCACCATAACTAGTTCAAATGACTCATATGAACTAGTTAGAGAGTTGTTCAATTGCAAGGAAATCTTATGTAACTACACAATATACGATTGATGCAAAGATGATTTGATTCACTTAAACCGGTTCATGAACTTTATAGCTGCGGTTTGAAAACTGCATTACTTAGTATTTATAAGTATAAGTTCAAAACAATCATCTTAAGACATAACCATACTCAAGTTCGCGGACTTAAGTTCCCGACAGGAGTTCACAAACTCCAGCAGAAATTCTCGGGTCGAGAACTTCCGACAGTTCGCGGACTTGGCTCACGCCACTTCCGTTTCTCTTGATCAACAAAGTTCGCAAACTTTGGTTCAAGGAATAAGGACTTGTACATATATGTGTTTCCACAACAATGCTTATGTCCACAATTGGTTATATGATCTAAACTCTCATTTAAATCATTGAAACATTCTTAGAGGACGTTACGCAGTTGTTACACCATTTCTCGTCAAGGAAATTTTCAAAGTGAGTGCAACATAACATGACTTTCATCACTAGGTAAAGATAAACTTGGTTGAAGCGAAAGCTTACGAACACATATTTTGAGATATAGATAGGCGAGATATACTCGGCTCAAAATAGCAAATGTGTATAATCAAAGTCTATATAGCAAAACGACTTTTGTCTCAAAGTAGGAGATAGAGTAGATAAACTTTTGAGTGATATATAAGTTCAAGTCCCCATATAAATTTTTGTCGATGAAGTTCCACCAGTTCCTTGAGTAGTCCTTCGTCTTGTATGATGAATCACCATGGAGTTTTTGATCTCAAGTACACTTTCTATCCTAGTCCGAGAGTTAGCTATAGTAGACCAGAAATCAAGACTTATAGTTTTGATCACTAACATTGACAAACATGCTTGAGATAACAACGCATGCGAGTTCGACCGAGCAATGCTCTAACAATATATAATACTCTAGTGGTGAGACTTGGTCATAATAGTATGATCAAAGTGTCAAGGAAAACATATTACGATGTATAAACGCTTATATTTTGAAACTTCGTAAATACGTCATCGACATAATTTATTGTATATAGTTATTTGGTTATGTGTGCATTATATAGGTGTGATTTCATCCTAGAAAACTATGTAATTTAGCATGAGTTTAAGTAAGTAGATGTATGAACTTGTTTTCATAATTGAAAGGGAAATCATGATCGGTCTTGTTATTCTTTGAATACATTTTTGGATGACCAATGAAAGATGACTTTGGTAGAACCTATCTTAACTTTGTTGAGACTGGAGGTATAACCGGTCTTAGCCAATTTAATATAGCTAGTTATAATCGGTCATGATCTACATTTTAAATCAAGGTATAACTGATCAGAAGCTATACTAAATTGTAAGTTTTAACCGGACATAAGTTACTTTGGGAACCAAGGTATAACCGGTCACAATATGAATAGGGAAGTTAGTAGCAATCGATCACAATATACCTTTGGGAAGCAAGGTGTAACCGATAACAAGCTAACTCGGGAAGCAAGGTGTAACCGGAAACAAACTACTTTGTGAGCAATGTGTACCCGATTACGACTTGTATTGGGAATCATGTTATAACCGATCACAACATATTTTGGAGTGATGGTTTAATCGGTCCCAAGTACACAACCAATAACCATAGTTCACATATTTTTTCATGGTGTGTGTGAATTAGGTTTTTGGGTTTCTCAAGTTAAGAAGCTTCCGGATGTCGACATATTTGAACATGTACATAACTCTTATCATTTGTTGTTCAAAGATATTCCTTGATACTCAAGGTGATCCCTGGTCCGCAAAAGTGAAAATCATTTAATTATGATTTTCATGTTTTAATTACCAGTAGTTAAAGCATATCCTCTGGAAAATATTATTATTTAACATGGTATATTAATAATAAAAGTTTTTCTATGAGATTTTTCGGAAATGTTGGTTAACATTAATTGAAAATATGAAAACCGAATTTAGGTACTTTAATGCATATATTGAGAATATTTTCGGTTTCCGAATTTCCTTGTTGTCCAAACAACCTTGGTTTATAAATACTTGAGTTTACATTTCCTGCAAACCATCCTAAGAGTCAGAAAAAATTCATATCTTTTAGTTTCTGGTGGATCCATTGGTAGGCTTGGGAGAATGCCTACTATTGTGATAACTGCAAGTGCACAGTGTCCTAATGGAGCACAGGGCAAATACAGGTCCTTCCTCAGGGTCAAGGTGGGTGTAAGTTGAAGCTGTTGGTCTTACTAAAACTGATTTCAGAACAATGAGTAACCAAAGGGGGGGTTTTGCGTCGATAGGACAAATATGTTGGCAGAGATTAAATAGTAAAATAAAGATGCAATAACAAAGATGTTAACACTGAGAATGGAGGCACCAGGATTGTCAAATCCACCACTAACTTACACTATATATTCAGCTAATTATACTACTCTTGTTCTTGTAACAGATAAGGGTGAAGATTCAAGTCTGCCCTATATCTAAGGTGTTTCTCCAATGGATGATTCAATCACAACTAAAGTATCAACCCAGAGAACTAACTGTCTAATTAAGCATGACTAGTCAAGGGATTAACAATAGTCTCTAAAGCATGAGCTGCAGCATAATCAATACAGTTTTATCATGACTACAATGGATACATGGCATACATTGTGAAAGCAAAGCATTGACATACTAAAATTGAAACTATCCTAACAATTTAAGCATTCAAGAGCAATATAAATAACATGAATAACTCAGTAGAAAGCTAGGGCTTCATCTAAACCCTAGTTATTGAATTAAAATATCATAGTACTGATAACAAACATAAACTAAAGCTTGGTGCACCGGCTAGTCCGGGCATATCCTTTACAGCACAAAACCCATCTCTATTTATACAACAATTTCACCCTAAATTGGGTTTTTCACACCTCCCTTGTTACAGCAGAAATTAGGGTTTTTAATTAGGGTTTTGTGTAGTCAATTTCTTACCAAATTCGACTGATTTCCACTCCACTGCTTCTAGGATTTAGGCTCTTCATTTCCTCCATCAATGACTTCCAACCAACTTCTTCAATTTCACACGCAAATGGCTACAACAGGAGGAGACGTGTGAAGTCGATGAAATTGGTTGATTGACATCACAACAGGGTAGTATGGGGCGTACGAGAAGTTAGCGGTGAATTTGGTGGATGATTCGAGAAGTTGCAGACGCGGTTGGTGGTGGCAGGAGAGTTGGTGGCGTCGAGTTTGCAGAGTTTTCTGCAGACGGTGGAGAAGAGAATGAGTGCGAAGTGAAGGGGGTGTTTGGCGAGTCTGGGGGTTAGGTGAAGGTGTTAGGTGCTATAGTGTTGGGCGGGAGCAACAAAATTGATGCTTCGAGCGTAGATACCATTGGATGAAAATCATCTGTATCGAATCTGACGGCTAAGAAGGAAACGGGTTTGGGTTTTAGAAATGGATTTGGGTAAGGGTGTTGGGTTTGGGTATGCTAAGCCCACTTCATCTTTAAGAACAATTCTTTCTTCCAAGCCCACTTCTAGCCTCTGAGACTTGCGTACACATTCTTCGTTGCCTTTCTGCGGGATTCTTTACCGTTTCTCTACCCTTTCTTTGCTCTTTTCACTCAGCAATTCATCCAAGCTTTATTTAGTACCTAAAGAATACAAAATTGATTAATAAAAGTATTTATTCTTGAAAACAACGAAAACACAGAATATGGGATAAAATGGAGAGTTAGCGCACAAAAGATGAGTTAAATGGCAATAAAAAGGTGCAGATATATACAATATTTGGCACTTATCAAATACCCCCAAACCTGAATTTTACTTGTCCTCAAGTAAAACAAAACTAAGGAAATCTCACCTATACCACTGTCGCCGGTCTCTCGATTGCATTTAGCGAATGCAATAATCCTTTTAAACCACTAAGTGTCCCTAGTGGACGATTTGAAGTCTCGTGGGGGTTTGCTTAGAACATACCCGTAAAGTTCTAGGAAAAAATATAAGCTCAGATTCCGTGAAATGTGTCATGTGCAAGACAGTTTAAGCTCACAGCAATTGGATATGTCAATCTAGCTATCAAAGGCACAATCCTAGCACTGAGAATGACTAAAGACCTGTGATAAGAGTGTAAAGTGTATCTACACATGTTTAAAGAATGATCGGAATTTATGACTACTAATCACCAAGAGATAGTTTTTAAGCTAAGAACCAAATTCAAAGCCAAGCTAGCTGTCCGGCTTTACGAGACTTGTGAATGTTCACCTAAGAGTTGGTGATATTTCAGATTACCCGCGTTGTACATCGATGGCATACACCCTCCCTTGCTTATTACAATAAATAACAAAAGATGACTCTTATTTACATCGACTACTCTCTTTTATTTTTTTGGACAAGAGAGAACTATTGTCTTTAGCATGACAAAATATTGAATTAATAAATACTTGATATTTTTGTATTTTTCTGATATTTTTTTCTTTTTGAATTGAAAAATTAAATATGAACAAAAATTTACATCACATAACAATTTTGATTTTATGAACAGAAATTAAAATTTACATGACGCTTTACAAGAGGTAGCCCTTTTCGATGTACGCGGTCAAATTCAATGGTTGTTTTTCTTAATGTAACCTCCACCTTCTATCCCAACCAACCAAGGAACAATCTAGTCAAGTCTCATTCAGTATTCTACAGTGATTGGCAATCTTAACTTCTTACAAAACACCTGAAGTTCGAGGCTATACATGTATTGGTAGATCGTGCATGTGCAAGTTTCTTATCACATGTGAATTGTGCTAGAATCAGGGGTGCCTTATCGTCTAGACTAAAACCCTAAGTTTACATATATGCACATGAATCAACATTTCAAGGTAAATGAGCTCCATTTTTATGTTTTTCTCTTTTTTTTTTATATATATTTTTCAAAAAGAAAGAGTTCTGTTTTCAATTCTAGCATGGTGGCAGTCACATGGTATCTACTCTATACCCCCAAACCTAAACTAAACATTGTCCTCAATGTTTCAAAAGATGAAAAGAATTATAACTGAAACATACCATGAGTATCAAGCTGAGTAGAGAAAAGGGAAAGAGATTACCAGATGTCGGCGAAAGCAAGATTAGAACTCCATTATTCAATGCAAAACCCAACAGTAACTTAACTGAAAGCATATTGGATTAGCACAATATATACAAAAGGAACATAAGATTCAACTGATACATTATCTACTGGATTATATACAAGAGAATTTCACCGTAAACCAACAATCTAAAGAGTTGAGGATCAACCCAAAAGACGAAGTGTAGAGATTTCAACAGCTTCACACAATTATAATAGGACAGAAATACAAGTGAGGCTGCAAAACAAAATGAGCTACCCCCAAACCTGGATTTTACACTGGATATACTATTGGATACAAAATCTCGCAGTTTTGGAGGTTCATCATGCACAAGGTCTAACTCGAAATGAACTTTGCTAGGGATGGGAAGACATGCATATTCCAACTGTGGCTCATCAAATGTATTGTATTTAGATGCAAAATAGTCCAAGAGGACTTGGGAGGCACACAGTTCCAATCCTAGATTAGGTATTCTCAGAAAAGTTGGTTTGACAATATTGTTACAAACCAAATCTAGGTTGGGTGGAAGGCCATCAGACTGTGACTTAGGAAGGAAGGTGACATCTAAGTTTCTCACATGCATGAGATCAAGAGTACCAATATTATCAGTCACATCAGCATTTTCTAAGTCACAATCAAGTTGTGTAGCATGCTCATCATCACAAAACAATTTCACAAGCCCAATATCAGTATCAACATCACATGTATATGGAATACTAGAAGAAACATCATTCATGAAGGTCAAGGCAGAGAATCCTAATGTATTTGAACCCAAAGGTTCCACAATATTTTCAGTATAAACATGTTCTTCTAACATAACATCATAATCATAATCATCATTTGTGGGCATTGTGTGCCTTGGATTTTCATGGTATTCTCTAGACTGCCCAAAATCATGTAAAATATAGCAATTCTCAACAGAATGGTCTAAGCCACCACATAAGGTACAAGCATACATTTCAGATTGCCTAGGTGAATTGGATGCGACAGATTTCTCATGTATTTGCATTTGTAAAACAATGATGCGAGCTTCTAACTGATCCAAAAGTGATGATTGTGTGAGCTGGGTATTACAAAAATGTTCATTTTCGCTCAATGGTGGATAATACATGTGTGAATATTCATTAGGGTCTATAAAAGACTGATCGCAATCCTCAAAGGATTGATTATGGTCCCAATGGCTACCAGCCTCACAATCTGTGGGAATTTCATAATTTTGATTTTTTTGGGATTCTCTAAATTGCCTAATTTTATGCAAAATATAGCAGTTTTCACCAGGGTGGTCTAAACCACCACATAAGGTACATGCATAGATTTCAGGTTGTCTGGGTTGATACATGTGTGAATAGTTATACGTTCTGTATATTGAGGCTCATGACTTTGAAAATATCCATAACAATCCCTATAACTATTGACATCATGGTCTGTGGGGGGCTCATATCGTGAAGCATGCCCGTAAGCAAGTTCTCTAATTGATTTTTGCGATGATTTCTCATCCTTAGTTGCAGACCAAAATCCAGAGATGATTCATTCGGATAACAGATGAAGCTGAAGACTAGCCCGGGTTTTCCACAAAGGATTAGTCCAAAAATTGGGATTTCAGATAGGCAATGGTGACGAGGGCTAGTCTGTAGTTTGGTTTTTAAATGGGTTACAAAAGTTTGGTTTCTATTGGGTCAAGTGGTGAAGTAATTAATTTGGTTTTTAGACTTTGAAGACAAAGCCTAGGTGGGATATTTGGTTTAAAATGGGTATTTTGGTTTAAAATGGGTTTAAAAATTTGAGATTGAAAAGGGTTTAGCAAATCCCACTGTTTTGTTAAGTTTGCTGTTTAGGGACAAATCCCACGATCCTGTTTTTACGAATCACAGCTAATGGATTAGCCCAAATGGGTATTTGCAAATGTTTTGAGTTTTTGAATCAAAAGGCCCACAGTTGGACAAAGCCCATTAATTTTTTTTGGTTTTAAGTTGGGTTTCCAGTTGGGTGTTCAGGCCCAAAGTTCAGTTAAAAACTTGGCTCAGAGTTTGATTTTCAAAATCACAATTACAAGCCCATAGAAATTTAAACAAGCCCACAACAGGGTTCAAATTTGGATTTAGGCTTACGGTTTGGTTGAAAGTTAAGCCCAATTCAGGCTTTTACCCCAAACCTGTGCAGCACAAACTTCAGAATTTTTCAGCTCTTTTCTTCACAGCACCACACCACCTGTTTGAGGCACTAAAACAGTTTTGTTCTGCTTCTCTTTCTCCTTGTTTTGCACAGCAGTTGCAGGTACCTGGTGAACACAGAGGAGAAGTTAGTTCTCAAAAAAATTTGGAACTGAGAAGGGGGTTGACACAGTATGCAGCTATGGACAAAGATGTATGAGCATCACACTAACTGGGCAGACATTCACAGCAGTAAATTGCAGACAAGGATGTATGAGCATCACACCATATTCAGGCATTCACAGCATGCTAAATTTCACAGTTGCAATTGGTACAGAGACAAAATGACCCAATAGCCAATATACAGTAGCAGTTAAGCAAAGGAAATGTGCAGCTGACTACAGGGAGACAACTGCAGCTAGCACAGGGTTTTAGCAATCTAGCATAGATGTTGCAGTGCAGTTGAGTTGTACAAATCAGGCTTGAAAACTTAATTCTCAAGTACCCCAAGCACTGAGGTTTAACTGTTGATAAAGCCTAAGGCTGAGTAGCAGGCAGTAACAAATGCAGTAACAAATGCAGTTGTGGCAAGGCCTAGACTGGGAAGCAGGCAGTTACAGATGCAACTAATGGAATTTTACAGATGTGTTAACTTAGCTACAGAAGGTGATGATGCAAAGCTACTGATGACAGAGCAGGCAGTTACAGGGCTACCTCTTGCAAAAGATTATGACAGAGCAAGATGAAGCTACAACTAAAGATGCTAAGATGCTTATTAACTACAACATGAGAATGCAGTTAAACAACTAAGTTACACTATAAGATGGTGGAAGACAATAATCTAACAAGTATATGCACAGCCTATAGATGCAGTTTATGTGAATGACAATAGATTGATGGAAACTACAGTTAACACTGGGACTAAGATGCTATATAACTGGTATGATACATGACAATGAAGTAGTTACCCTGATTGAAAGGAAATCAAAAGCTACAACTAACTTATACTAATACATGACTATGCGAATGAAAGATTAAACAAATGCAATTATGTACAAACTATGGAATGGTTGAAATTTGTGGATTACAGCTACTACTACAGAGCAAAACTACAGCTTTAACCTAAAATCTAAGTTATGCTAATGCAGTATAGAGAAAAACTAATACTACTCAGAGATTAACACAATACGCTATAGGATATGAAAATATTATAACAATAACTAAATTATGCTATAGTACGTCCTAATGGAGCACATGGCGCTCCATTATGCTTGGGAGAATGCCTACAATTGTGATAACTGCAAGTGCACAGTGTCCTAATGGAGCACAAGGCAAATGCAGGTCCTTCCTCAGGGACAAGGTGGGTGTAAGTTGAAGCTGTTGGTCTTACTTAAACTGATTTCAGAACAATGAGTAACCAAAGTGGGAGTTTTGCGTCGATACGACAAATATGTTGGCAGAGATTAAATAGTAAAATAAAGATGCAATAAAAAATATGTTAACACTGAGAATGGAGGTACTAGGATTGTCAAATCCACCACTAACTTACACTATATATATTCAGCTAATTATAGTACTCTTGTCCTTGTAACAGATAAGGGTGAAGATTCAAGTCTGCCCTATATCTAAGGTGTTTCTCCAATGGATGATTCAATCACAACTAAAGTATCAACCCAGAGCACTAACTGTCTAATTAAGCACAACTAGTCAAGGGATTAACAATAGTCTCTAAAGCATGAGCTGCAGCATAATCAACACAGTTTTATCCTGACTACAATGGATACATGGAATACATTGTGAAAGCAAAGCATTGACATACTAAAATTGAACTATCCTAACAATTTAAGCATTCAAGAGCAATATAAATAACATGAATAACTCAGTAGAAAGCTAGGGCTTCATCTAAACCCTAGTTATTGAATTAAAACATCATAGTACTGATAACAAACATAAACTAAAGCTTGGTGCACCGGCTAGTCCGGGCATATCCTTTACAACACAAAACCCATCTCTATTTATACAACAATTTCACCCTAAATTGGGTTTTTCACACCTCCCTTGTTACAACAGAAATTAGGGTTTTTAATTAGGGTTTTGAGTAGTCAATTTCTTACCAAATTCGACTGATTTCCACTCTACTGATTCTAGGCTTTAGGCTCTTCATTTCCTCCAACAATGACTTCCAACCAACTTCTTCAATTTCACACGCAAATGGCTACAGCAGGAGGAGACGTGTGAAGTCGATGAAATCGGTTGATTGACATCACAACAGGGTAGTATGGGGCGTACGAGAAGTTGGTGGTGAATTTGGTGGATGATTCGAGAATTTGCATACGCGGTTGGTGGTGGCAGGAGAGTTGGTGGCGTCAAGTTTGCAGAGTTTTCTGCAGACGGTGGAGAAGAGAAGGAGTGCGAAGTGAAGGGGGTGTTTGGCGAGCCCGGGGTGTAGGTGATATTTTTATTACGCACAACCTGGTTGACGCACAACCTGTGATATTTTTATTATATAAACTGAAAATGCAGGGGTCTAACAACCACACCTAACAATTCTTTTGGCAATCTAGAGGACTTACTCCAATATACTTTCTAGAGAATCAAATAGACAGTCAGACTCAATCTATAGTAAAGTATATCAAAGAGTATAATATTTGTATCTCGTGATTTAATTCATACTCAAGCAAATAGAAACCTGCGAGGCTAATTAAATACAAGAGATACAACTTGGATGGTACCAAAGACCAATATCCAAATGTCAATCAATGTAAATCAACAACCCAAAGGTTGCATATTCTAATTGATTGATCTAGCGCACAACCTTTGATATTTCAATTATATAACAAAATATAATGCGGAAAATAAATAACACAGACAACAGAATTTTGTTAACGAGGAAACCACAGATGCAGAGAAACCTCGGAACCTAGTCCAGATTAAACACCACACTGTATTAAGCCGCTAAAAACACTAGCATACTACCAATTAACTTCGGACTGGACTGTAGTCGAACCCTAATCAGTCTCATACTGATTCAAGGTACAGTTGCGCTCCTTACATCTCTGATCCCAGCAGGATACTTTGTACTTGATTCCCTTAGCTGATCTCACCCACAACCAAGAGTTGTTACGACCCAAAGTCGAAGACTTGATAAACAAATATGTCTCACACATAGAAGTCTATAAGATTGAACAAATTCGTCTCCCACAGAAATACCCAAGAGTATTTGTTCTGTCTTTTGATAAATCAAGGTGAACAGGAACTAATTGATAAACCCGCCTTATATTCCCGAAGAACAACCTAGTATTATCAATCACCTCACAATAATCTTAATCGACTAGCGAAACAAGATATTGTGGAATCAAAAATGATGAGACGAAGATTGTTTGTGATTACTTTTTATCTTGCCTATCGGAGATACAAATCTCAAGCCAATTACACAATTGTGCTCGTACGATAGATACAACAAGATCAGATCACACAACTGTAAGAGAAGTAGTATCGGTCTGGCTTCACAATCCCAATGCAGTCTTTAAATCGTTAACCTACAGGGTCTCGAGAAGAAACCTGAGTTTAAAGGAGAATTGACTCTTGCAATACAACTAGTATCACACAGGAGGTGTGGGGATTAGGTTTCCCAATTGTTAGAGTTCTCCTTTATATAGTTTCCAAATCAGGGTTTGCAATCTAAGTTTGCAACAAAGCATTCAATATTCACCGTTAGATGAAAAACCTGATTCAACCAAGCTAATATCTTTCAACTGTTAGATCGAACTTAGCTTGTTACACACAAATGAAATGTACCCTCATTTAGGTTTATGTAACCGTACCTAAACGTGTAAACCATTTTGGTTCAAAAATAGTTACCCAAGGTTAGCAATATGTTTACTCTCATATTAACCTTATTCATCTTGACCATAACTAGTTCAAATGACTTCAAATGAAACTAGTTAATGAGTTATTTAATTGCATAGAAGAATACAATCGAATCAAAATCGGTTTGATTCACTTGAATCAACCATGAACATTATAGCCACGATTTGAAAATTGCATTCCTTAAGATTTAAAAGTTTAAGTTCATGAACATACCTATTTGATAAAATAACCAGCTTAAGTATGCATATGGGTATGCCTACGTAAGCAACCGGATTCAGAGTTTATAAAGTTTCCAAACTCCGCAGAAATTTCTCGGTTCGAAAACTTCCGCATTATGCATACGGGTACGCATACTTAAGATGACCAGTTTAGGAGTTTGTAATTCCCAAACCCGACAGATTTTTTCGGTTCGAAAACTTCTACCAGTATGCGTACGCGTACGCATGCTTATCTTGTCGCCTTCACCAATTTGGTATACACACATATGTATACACTTGGTTCCAGGTTTATGGATTTATACATTAATATGAAAACACACTATATATGCTTATATCCAAAGATGGTTACATTATCAACTCTACATTCCAATCATTGAAACATTCTTAGAGGATGACAATAGTCGTTTTCATACACTATTAGCATCAAATCAATTTTCAAGATATCGAAATGTCAACATGACTTTCGTCACGAATAAAGATGAACATGGCTAAAGAGAAAGCTTTCCAACACATAATTCGAGAAATATGTAAGCGAGATAAACTCTGCTCGAAATCTCAAATGTGTATAGTTGAAAACTATATCGTAAATACGAATTATGTCTCAATATAGGAAATAAAGTAGAAATAGACTTTCCTAGTGATAGATGAGTTTAAGTCTCCACATACCTTTTTGTCGATGAAGTTCCACAAGCTCCCCTTAGTAGTTCTTCGTCTTCAAATGATGAACGCCGAGAGATCTAAGCTCCACTACACTATCTATGTCCTAGTCTGAGACATCTTATAAATATGATTGAAATCAATACTTATAGTTTTGATCACTAACATTGACAAACATGCTTAAGATAGCAACGCTTACGAGTTCGACCGAGCAATGCTCTAACAATCTCCCCCTTTGTCAATTTTAGTGGAAAAACTATCAATACATATGGATTACAAAATAAACAAAGATTGTAGCTTTTTGCTCACATGCTTGATGTCCTTGGAATCTTCAACATGACTTGAAATCTTCGTCACTTCCAAGTACTCCAATGATTCCAAAGGTTGTAAGTTTAACATCATCGTGGTTGAGGATCCGTAGCTATAACAATGAGAAAACAAATGCTCTCAATCATTGTTATACAGTGTCATAGTATTATTACATAGTATCAAAATTCAATTGTATCACAACTTAGACAACAATACTATGGTGGTATGTATCACTCCCCCTTAGTCAATGCTTTATCTCAACATGAAAACCACTCCCTTATACAATGATCTGTAAACCATATGTATTCGTAGTGTGAAATACACATTAATTCTTCCCCTTTTTGTCAATAAAATTGGCAAAGGTACAAAAATTAGTGGGATCCTAATGGAATTTCCACAGAGATACTTCATGATCAAAGGTGTTTTAACATACCAACAAATTTAGATGCAATCATATAGCCAAAGCTAAATGCATTCATCAAAGAGTTTATAAAGATACAAGATAACCCCTCAAAAATTATACAACCGCACTCCCACAAAGATATGGAAATTAATCACAAGCTCAAAAGAAATCTCCCCCATAAAATGTCATTCCGAAAGGAACAACAAAGGCGACCTTACTTTTGCAAGAAAAGAAGGATTTCTTTGAGTACAAACAAATATCATGAAAACATGAATTCGCAATCCAAAAATACACAATAAAATTAACACAAGAGAACCCATGATTAATTCAACTGGAATACACAACTAAATTAACCACAAGAGTGTGATCATTCAATTGGTCATGCTCAACATAAGAAAACTTGCGGAGCAACACAACTAAACAAATCATGAAAATGATTTATTCAATTGATTATGCTCAATCATAAGAAAAATTATGGAGAAACACAATACTTACACAAAACTGTGGATCGGAGATCGATCAATACTGCGGAATATACAAGGATTCATTCTAACTTTCATCACTATTTGCATAATGACATACAATAGACTTAATCCTTGTAAACAACAGTTCTATCCTTTCTTTTACCAAACTAATGACATAAAGGCTTTAACTTTTGTTTGTCAAAAGTTCATTCTGTCTTTTATCAACATATAATAGAGATAACTTTTGAACACGTTTGGGACAGTGACAGTTCACGGACGCAAACAATATATCCCAAAGAAATTTGCAATTTATAAAATCATAAAAATTAAAATTTCAAAAATCATCTTCCAAACAACTTAGAATTTAAATAAATAAATCTAAAAACATGAAGATGAAAATATTCGAAATAGGTATGTGTACTCACAATAATGGCTATTCCAAACCCTAGTTATTCTTCTAGAAAAACAAGAAATAAAATTCTCATAAGAAGATTTATTAGACATAATAAGACTTTGTGGAGCATTTCACTTACTTTGAATACTCTTCTCATATTCCTTGTATTCTTCAAGCTCGTCTTCAATCAGATCAATTATGGATTCGAGATTATCCATCTTTTCTTCAAGTATTTTGGAAGAGGATTTAAGTTCACTCTTCAGAGCATGCACTTGTTCCAAGAACAAATTCATGGTTAAAGAGAGCTTTTCAAAATGAGAGACATAGGAATTCCCATCAGACGAAAATCCTCTTGAAGAATATGATTCTTTTCCAAGAGAAAGAAAACAAGAATTATTTCATCTAGGATTACAAAATGTAGTTTCTCCAATCTAAAATAAAACTTGGAGATTTCTTACTGAGGGATGAAGTGTTTTTTGTTACTTGTTTCTGTATTGCCTTTACGAAAGAAGAGTTATACACATCATTCTTTCTTTCTTTTAGCACGGTTTTGAATATCTTGTTTATTGGTATCCACAAACAATGAAAAGTTTTGGAAGTTCCCCTTGAGATGAAGAATTTCATAGGAGATTTTATTTTCATCTTCTGAAAAAAAGGTTTAAAAGAGGAGAAATATTCTTGTCTTTTCGTGCTTACAAGTTCAAGATAATCCTGATTCTCATACAAGAATTCCAAACAGTTTGGTGCGTTCTTGTAGTTATTCATATCATTCGCTTTCGAAAGAATTGAGACTGACATAGAATCAGAAGTAACTTGTTGATTAAGTGGTGGGTTTTGAAAGAACCTACAAACTGACCTGCAAGTGCACAGGATCAATTGTAGTTAGTGATGGGAAGAAAAGGTTTGTCCACAGGGACTTGGAGGGAGCTATTGAAATTTTCTAGCTAGTCTGAGCTAGTGACATGCAGTGAAGTTAAGAGACAAAGCAATGAAACATGAATAAGATGGTGTTTACAGGGGCAGTGAAAATGGTATTTACAGAAGCAATAAAAATGAAGCAAAGAGAAAGACCAAGGCAGTGAGCCAAGGGCAGGGACAGTGAGCAAATAACCAAAGGCAGTGAAAGAGAAGTAAACAAAGAAAATTAAAGAACAATTTAATCAAAACAGAAAACAAGCAAAACCGTTGAAGATGGAAGTGTATGAAGATGGGTGAGAATTCTCCTTCACCTAGCTAGTTCACCTTGGTTACATCCCTGTCATGTGGTTAGTTAACTACCTAAAGTCCTTGGATAACCCCTAGCATTGTCTATCTGATTAAAGCATAGGCAATCACAGATCATTTAGGGTCTAGGTCTCTAACTAATATGGCTTTGTGAATCCCTTAGATTATGACTAACTCCTAGCATTAATGGTCTGTTTAAAGCACCACTAATCACAAGCCAGTGAACCTTTGGAATGTTACTAACCTAAATGTTTTGAGCTCAACAGGGTCTAACCCAAATGGCTAACCAACAAAGTTCAGTTGACTTCTCACCCTAGTGGTGAATTAGAACTTAACAAACATGATGATTTACATGAACATTAACATACACAAGAACATGAACATAACAGTGAAAAATAGAATTGCAAAAAGCATAACATAACAGGACATTGAAATTGCAAATTAAAGATTAAAGAACCCTAAATTAACAGTAAATTGACATTGGAATTAAACTGAAATTAACCCAACTAGGGGGTATCTCGGCTAACCAAGAACACCCTCTACACATACAACACCCCCTCTATTTATACCCAAAAATGAAGAACCCTAATTTACGAAACCCTAATTTCCAACAGTGACCTAGGGATCGATTTTGTAACCTGATTTGATGTGATGAGACCATTCCATCTTCGACCCATGCTTCCACTTGTTCTCCTGTATCACCTCCATGCATCAATTGCTTCTCTAGCACACGTTAATCCATCAACCCATAACCTAGGGTTTAGGTTAGGTAATAAGTTGATGGGATAAAGGGCTAGAATGATGGGGGTATTGAGGGATATGATGGATTGTGGTTGTTGTGGAGAGTTGGTGGTGTTTGGTGGCGTCAGGGAGTGGTGGCGATGATGGTGGTACGGCAGGTGAAGAAGGTGGTTCTGCAGAGGGGGGGTGATGGAGGAGATGGGTTCGATAGAGAAAGGGGAAGGGTGCGTTTGTTTGAGGTCTAGGGTGTTCGGCACTTGGGTGTGAGGCGAGTGCATCGATTTTTGATGTTCAGCGAGACTAAGCCGTGTGATGTGGAGCTGGTAGGTAGATCGGACGGTGATGCGGAGGCAGGCGATGAGCGACCGTCGGATGAGGAGATACAACGAAACGAACGGTACTTGATGGAGTTAGGTACTGTAGTGTAGGGCGGAGATATCAAACTTCGATGAACAGCAAGGGAGCAACCGTTGGATTCAACTACCATCTAATCTGAAGGCTTGGAATTTCAGCGCTGTGGTGCTTGGCAGAGACTTCAGATTTTGATGCTCTATGAAGGAGCGACCGTCGGATGCTTCTGAGAACTGATCTGATGGCTGAGAACGGAGGCGTTTTTGTGTGTAGAAAATGAGGTTGGGCGCACCATTCTTCGCGGCTTCCTTGCGTGATTTCTCCCGGATTTTCACTACTTTTCTGCTCTTTTTGCTCCGCAAGTCATCCAGACTTTATTTATTACCTAAAAATGCAAAATTAATTAATAAAAATATTTATTCTTGAAAACAATGAAAATACAGAATATGGGATAAAATGTAGAATTAATGCACAAAAGATGAGTTAAATGCCAACAAAAAGGGATAAATATATACAATATTTGGCACTCATCAAATACCCCCAAACCTGAATTTTACTTGTCCTCAAGTAAAACAAAACTAAGGAAATCCTAACTATACCACTGTCGCTGGTCTCTGGAATGCATTTAGCGTATGCACTAAGCCTTTTAAACCACTAAGTGTCCCTAGTGGACGAGTTGAAGTCTCGTGAAGGTTTACCAGAGGTGTGCCTAAAAAACCTAAGGACAAAATATAAGCTCATATTCCATCAAATGTGACATGTGCAAAACAGTTAAGCTCACAGCAAAATGGAGATGTCAATCTAGCTATCGAAGGCACAATCCTAGCACTGATAACAAAAAAAGACATGTGATAAGAGTGTAAAGTGTATCTACACATGTGTAAAGAAAGATCTGAAGTTATGACTACTAATCACCAAGAGATAGTTTCTCAGGCTAAGAACTGAGGTCGAAATCTAGCTAGCTGTCCGGACTTTACGAGAATTGTGAATGAGTTGGAGGTATTTCACAATTACTCGCGTTGTACATCAATGGCATACACCCTCCTTGCTTACAACACAAAAACACAAAAGATAACTATTTACATGACTCTTATTTACATTGACTACTCTCTTTTTATTTTTGGAACAAGAGATGATGGAATTGATAAATACTTGATTTTTTTTTTTTTTTATTTTTCTGAATATTACATCGTCTTTTTTTTTTTTTTCACATGGAAACACTTTTGATACAAAACAAAAAGAAACAAAAGATTACATGATACTTTGCAAGAGGTAGCCCTTTTTGATGCACCCAGTTAAATTCGATGGTTGTCTTTCTTAATGTAACCTCCACCTTCTATCCCAACCAACCAAAGAACAAGCTAGTCAAGTTTCGTTCAGTATTCTAAAGTGATTGGCAATCGTAACTTCCTATCAAACACCTTGAAGATCGAGGCCATACATGTATTGGTAGATCGTGCGCGTGCAAATTTCTTATCACTATGTGAATTGTGCTAGAATCAGGGTGCCTAAATATCTAGACTAAGACTCCTAATAAAAATACATATTTGCACAAGAGTCAACATTTCAAGGTAAATGAGCTCCATTTTTATGATTTTTTTCAATTTTTTAATTTTTTTTGAAATTTTTCGGAATTTTGATTTTTCAATTTTTTTGGAATTTTTCAATTTTTTCAAAAAAAGAAGGAGTTCGTTTTCAATTATAGCATATTATCATGGTATCTACTCTATACCCCCAAACCTAAACTAAACATTGTCCTCAATGTTTCAAAATATGGAAAGAATTAAAATGCAACATATGGAAAGGGACATGCTGAGTAGAGTAAAAGGAGAGAGAATACCCGATTTCGGCGAAAGCAGAATTAAAACTCCGTTATTCAAGGCAAAAATCCGACATATTTCAGCCGAGATCATATTGGATTAGCAAAGTATATACAAATGGAAAAAAGGTTTTTTAAGAAATTTTATCTACTGGATTATATACAAAAAAAATTCACCATACACCAAAAGTCTAAAGAGTTGAGGATCAACCCAAAAGACAAAGTGTATAGGTTTCAACAGCTTCAAATAATAATAGGAAAGAAACGCAAGTGAAACTGTGAAACAAAATGAGCTACCCCCAAACCTGGATTTTACAGAAGATATAATTTTGAAAACAAAATCGCGCAGTTTCGGGGGTTCATCATGCAAAAGGTCTAGCTCGAAATGAACTGTGCTAGGGACGGGCAAACATGCTAATTCCAACTGTGGTTCCTCAAATGTATTATACTTAGAAGCAAAATAGTCCAAGAGGACTTGGGAGGCACACAGTTCCAATCCTAGATTAGGAATTTTCAGAAAAGTTGGTTTAAAATTTTTGTTACAAACCAAATCTAGGTTGGGTGGAAGGCCATCAGATTGTGACTTAGGTAGAAGAATAGGCATATCATTATCAATCAAATCAAAATCTTCTAACTCATCTACACATGTCACATCATGCTCACAATCATCAATCACATTGGCAAGTTCACACTCAGAATCATCAACATCATCAACAAATTCTTTCTCATGCATCGGCAAATCAGGAGAAATATCACAATGTGACCTAGGTAGAGAATCAGACACATCACTTATATTTTCATGCATAATAACATTAGTGTCTACAGAAGATTCAACTATTCCTATGTCATGCTCATCTTCACAGAATAATTGTATGAATCCCATGTCAATATCAAAATCATATGAATTACAATGAGTATTAGAAAGAACAACATTCATGCAGGTCGAGGGAGAGAAGCCATATGTTATTGAACCAACAGGTTCCACAATATTTTCATGTTCTTCTAACATATCATCATAATCATCATAATCATCATCATGGTAGCATGCATATTGGTCCTCATTAAAAGTGGTGGTGTCATTAGTCGATTCATGTTCCTCTAAATTAGGTTCATATTCAACATCATTTACATGGATGGGACTAGACACTTCATTAGGGACAACATACATTTCCTCATGAATTTCCTCCTTTTGTAGGTGAAGCAAAATCTGATCTAAATACGCCTGAATTCGTGATGTAGATCTATCGAAGTTTTGCTCACTAAGTCTGAAAGCTTCTGTGGTGGAGTCTAAATTCATGGGAGTACAAAATTCTTCATGTTCAAATTGTGGTGATTGGTACATGTGTGCATGGTCATTAGGGTTTATAAAAGATTGATCGCAACCCTCAAAGGATTGATTATGGTCCCAATGACTACCATTCTCACAATTTATGGGCATTTCATACCTTGGATTTTCTCTAGATTGCCTAAAATTATGCAAAATATGACAATTCTCAACAGGGTGGTCTAAGCTACCACATGCGGGACATGCATAGATTTTAGGTTGCCTAAGAAAATTAGATGTGACAGATTCCTCATGTGATTGCATTTCTAAAGCTGCGATCCTAGCTTCTAATTGATCCACAAGAGATGATTGTGTGAGTGAGGCACTAGCAAAATGTTCATTTTCACGTTGTGGCAAACGATGCATGTGTGAATAGTCATTAGGGTTCATGTATTGAGGCTCGGGACTTTGAAAATGTCCATAATAATTCCTATAACTATTGACATCATGGTCTGTGGGAGGTTCATAACGTGAAGTTTGTCCATACGCAAGTTCTCTAAGGGATTCGTTGTATTCCCCAACTGTAGAAAAAGATCTAGACATGATTGGGCTCAAAGGCTAAGTAAAGGGTTTACAAAGCTCAAAATTTGGTTTTTAAGGGATTGGACTTTTTGGAAAAATTTGGTTTTTGTTGGGAAAAATTTGGTTTTGGCGGGAGACATTTGGTTTTAATGGGAAAAAGAAAAATTTTGGTTTTTAATGTGGGAGCAGAATAAAATTTGGTTTTTGAATTTGGGAGCAAGTAATTTTTTTTTTTTTTTTTTATTATCCTATCATAAATTAGCACAACCCATAAAAGAAAATAAAAACAACAATAATAATTACAAACCCATAAAAGAAAGAAAAAGAAGAAAAAGAAAAATTATTACAAGCCCAAATAAAAAAAATAAAGAAAAACAAAAATTATTACAAGCCCACAAATTAAAAATGGAAGCCCACAGGTTGGGTTCTCTTAATGGGTTTAGGCTTACCTTTGAAGCACAGCCCAGCTGTTCAGTTAGGTTGCAAAAGCCCAGTTGGGCTTTGGATCATCCTAAGCTTTGGCTTTTCTGAGGCCCAGTTGGGCTTTGGTTCACCTTCTGCAGCTTACAGCCCAGTTGGGCTTTGGTTCACTTTCTTCACCTTCTGCAGCTTACAGCCCAGTTGGGCTTTGGTTCACTTTCTTCACCTTCTGCAGCTTACAGCCCAGTTGGGCTTTGGCTTGCACCAGCTTCAGCAGGCAGCAGCAGCAGCAGCAGCTTAGGGGAGGCTAGCAGGTTGCAGGGAAAGCACAAGAGAGGAGCTGCAGGCAAGCAGCACAAAGCAACAGCAGCAGGAGAAGCAGGGCAGTTGAGGTAGCTTGGAAAGAAAGCTGCAGCAGCACAGCAGCTTGGCAAAAGCAAGAGCAGGAGAAGCAGCAGGAGAAGCAGCTCAGTTGAGGTAGCTGGAAAGAAAGCTGCAGCAGCACAGCAGCTTGGCAGCCAAGGCAGTAAGATTAAGAAAGGTCTATCAACAGGCAACAGTTAGCTAGCTAGCTAGCAAAGGATAGCCAGCAACAAGACCTGCACCAGCAAACAAATGTAGAGAACAGCAAACAAAGGTAGAACACAACAAAATCAAAATTCAAAAAAAAACAACAACAGCGCCGCTAACCGAGTCCCCGGCAGCGGCGCCAAAAACTTGGTGGGTTTTGAAAGAACCTACAAACTGACCTGCAAGTGCACAGGATCAATTGTAGTTAGTGATGGGAAGAAAAGGTTTGTCCACAGGGACTTGGAGGGAGCTATTGAAATTTTCTAGCTAGTCTGAGCTAGTGACAGGCAGTGAAGTTAAGAGACAAAGCAATGAAGTAAAGCAATGAAACATGAATAAGATGGTGTTTACAGGGGCAGTGAAAATGGTATTTACAGAAGCAATAAAAATGAAGCAAAGAGAAAGACCAAGGCAGTGAGCCAAGGACAGGGACAGTGAGCAAATAACCAAAGGCAGTGAAAGAGAAGTAAACAAAGAAAATTAAAGAACAATTTAATCAAAACAGAAAACAAGCAAAACCGTTGAAGATGGAAGTGTATGAAGATGGGTGAGAATTCTCCTTCACCTAGCTAGTTCACCTTGGTTACATCCCTGTCATGTGGTTAGTTAACTACCTAAAGTCCTTGGATAACCCCTAGCATTGTCTATCTGATTAAAGCATAGGCAATCACAGATCATTTAGGGTCTAGGTCTCTAACTAATATGGCTTTGTGAATCCCTTAGATTATGACTAACTCCTAGCATTAATGGTCTGTTTAAAGCACCACTAATCACAAGCCAGTGAACCTTTGGAATGTTACTAACCTAAATGTTTTGAGCTCAACAGGGTCTAACCCAAATGGCTAACCAACAAAGTTCAGTTGACTTCTCACCCTAGTGGTGAATTAGAACTTAACAAACATGATTATTTACATGAACATTAACATACACAAGAACATGAACATAACAGTGAAAAATAGAATTGCAAAAAGCATAACATAACAGGACATTGAAATTGCAAATTAAAGATTAAAGAACCCTAAATTAACAGTAAATTGACATTGGAATTAAACTGAAATTAACCCAACTAGGGGGTATCTCGGCTAACCAAGAACACCCTCTACACATACAACACCCCCTCTATTTATACCCAAAAATGAAGAACCCTAATTTACGAAACCCTAATTTCCAACAGTGACCTAGGGATCGATTTTGTAACCTGATTTGATGTGATGAGACCATTCCATCTTCGACCCATGCTTCCACTTGTTCTCCTGTATCACCTCCATGCATCAATTGCTTCTCTAGCACACGTTAATCCATCAACCCATAACCTAGGGTTTAGGTTAGGTAATAAGTTGATGGGATAAAGGGCTAGAATGATGGGGGTATTGAGGGATATGATGGATTGTGGTTGTTGTGGAGAGTTGGTGGTGTTTGGTGGCGTCAGGGAGTGGTGGCGATGATGGTGGTACGGCAGGTGAAGAAGGTGGTTCTGCAGAGGGGGGGTGATGGAGGAGATGGGTTCGATAGAGAAAGGGGAAGGGTGCGTTTGTTTGAGGTCTAGGGTGTTCGGCACTTGGGTGTGAGGCGAGTGCATCGATTTTTGATGTTCAGCGAGACTAAGCCGTGTGATGTGGAGCTGGTAGGTAGATCGGACGGTGATGCGGAGGCAGGCGATGAGCGACCGTCGGATGAGGAGATACAACGAAACGAACGGTACTTGATGGAGTTAGGTACTGTAGTGTAGGGCGGAGATATCAAACTTCGATGAACAGCAAGGGAGCAACCGTTGGATTCAACTACCATCTAATCTGAAGGCTTGGAATTTCAGCGCTGTGGTGCTTGGCAGAGACTTCAGATTTTGATGCTCTATGAAGGAGCGACCGTCGGATGCTTCTGAGAACTGATCTGATGGCTGAGAACGGAGGCGTTTTTGTGTGTAGAAAATGAGGTTGGGCGCACCTTTCTTCGCGGCTTCCTTGCGTGATTTCTCCCGGCTTTTCACTACTTTTCTGCTCTTTTTGCTCCGCAAGTCATCCAGACTTTATTTATTACCTAAAAATGCAAAATTAATTAATAAAAATATTTATTCTTGAAAACAATGAAAATACAGAATATGTGATAAAATGTAGAATTAATGCACAAAAGATGAGTTAAATGCCAACAAAAAGGGATAAATATATACAATATTTGGCACTCATCATTAAGCATGATGAAACCAAACTAAGAAGTTTGATTAGGCTTATGAACGCACGTGACATCAGCTTCATGTCTTAGATTAAACAGTTGATATTCCAGATCTTCAATTTTTTGGATCAATGCTTCCTTTTCCAGTTGAAACACTTCTGGAGAAGTAAAATTTTTCATCACGTAATAATCAGGACTATTAAGTGGACATGTATAGTTGTCAGCCACGAGGCTAAGGTAACTTTCACATATTTCATCCTATGGACAGTAGTCAAGAGTATCCATCCATGCTTTAGTTAACCCATTTAACTCTTCATCAGATTTTTTGGAAGAAACATGAATCGTCTATAACACTTTGAACCGGTGTTATTATCATAGATTTATGAACTTTTCTAACCCTTTTAACTGTCTGCGATTTCTTTTGAGACTTTCTTTTATTCTGTCTAAGAGTTTTCTTAAGCTGTTGTATAAACAATGACAGAGTTGAGTTAAAGCAATTCTCATCCCTTGAATCAATTAATTTAGGGCGTCGAGATCTTTTATCAGATGTAGCAACATGATTGCTTAACAAATGACGTTTTTCTCTTTGACAAAGTTCAAGATCGAACACCTTAAAATTTCCAACAAGACTATTTTTGGAAAGAGTATCAAGGTTATTTCATTCACGATGACGTGCTTCTTAGAATCGTATCTAGATGGCAGCAATTCGAGAATTTTCATCACAACGTCCTTTTCAGGAATGATCTTACCCAATGCAAAAGATGTATTGAAAAATTCAGACACTTTGTGATTGAACTCATCAAATGAATCTTCATCTTCCATACAAAGGTTTTCCCAATCAGAATTTAGTTTTTGAAGCATGGCTTCCTTTTCGCTGGTATTTCCTTCAAATACGGCTTCTAAGATATCCCAAGCATCTTTAGACCAAGTGCACCTAGTCACATGGTGCTGAAGATCTGGGGTAATGGCATGAATGATGTCATTCAACCCGTTGGAGTTTTGCTTTGTAGCAAGAATCTCGGCAGCATCATACGCACCCATATTCTTTAGAACGGTTGCATTACCTGAAAATGCGGGGGTCTAACAACCTCACCCAATATTTCGGTTAGCAATATGTATGGACAACTCTAATATACTTTTGAGAGAATCAATTAGACATTCATACTCAATCTTAATAAGAAGTATATTAAAGAGTTAATATCTCGATCTCCCGATTTGATCTATACCAAAACAAATAGAAATTTGTGAATCTTTATCAAATACAAGAGATATAAACTTGGATGGTACCAAAGACCAATATCCAAGAATCAATCAATTTCCAATCAACAACAAAAGGTTGGATTTCACAATTGATCGATACAACGCACAACCTGTGATATTTCAATTACAAAACAAAATATAATGCGGAACAGAAATAACACAGACACCAGAAATTTAGTTAACGAGGAAACCGCAAATGCAGAAAAACCCCGGGACCTAGTCCATATTGAACAACACATTGTATTAATCCGCTACAGACACTAGCCTACTACAACCTAACTTTGGTCTGGACTGTAGTTGAACCCTAAACAATCTCACATTGATTCAAGGTACCGTTGCGCTACTTACGTCTCTGATCCCAGCAGGATACTACGCACTTGATTCCCGTAGCTGATCTCACCCACAACCAAGAGTTGCTACGACCCAAAGTCGGAGACTTGAATAAACAAATCTGTATCACAAAAAAAGTCTACGATAATAGATAAATCTGTCTCCCACAGATAAACCTACAAGTTTGTTCCATATTTTGAAAAAATCAAGGTGAAAAGGAACTAATTGATAATCCGAACTTATATTCCCGAAGAATAGCCTAGAATTATCAGTCACCTCACAATAACATGTGGTAGCGAAACAAGATAATGCGGAATCACAAATGATGAGACGAAGATGTTTGTGATTTCTTTTTATCTTTCCCCATCGGAGATATAATCTCAAGTCAATTATTCAATTGAACTCGTATAATAGAAAATGGAAAGATCAGATCCCTAAATTACAAGAGAAGTAGTTTCTTATGGCTTCACAATCCCAATGAAGCCTTTCAGTCGTTAACCTACAGGGTCTCGGGAAGAAACTTAAGGTTAAAGGAAAATCAACTCTATATAAACCACCTAGTATCACACATGAGGTGTGGGGATTAGTTTTCCCAGTTTCTAGAGTTTTCCTTTATATAGATTTCAAATCAGGGTTTGCAATCTAAGTTACATTCGTAACAAAGAATTCAATATTCACCGTTAGATGAAAAACCTGATTTAACCAAGTTAATATCTTTCAACCGTTAGATCGAAACATAACTTGTCATACACAAATGAAATGTATTTCATTTAGGTTTGAGTAACCGTAACTAAACGTGTACACTTGGTTGGTTCACAAATAGTAAACCAATGGTTATCCATGTGAGCACTTTCATATTAACCGTATTCATCTTCTTCACAACTAGTTCAAATGTCTTCAAAAGAACTAGTTAAAGAGTTTTTCAATTGCTTAGGTCTTTATGGATAGACACAATTGAAACAAAATCGGTTTGATTCACTTGAATCAGTTCATGAACAATATAGCCACGGTTTGCAAAGATTGCATTCCTTATTGATTTATTGTTTTAAGTTCATAAACTTCCGATTTGAGAAATAACCATCTTGGGTACGCGTACGGGTACGTGTACCTTAGCTAGCGGATTTGAGTTTACAAACTCAGCAGAAATTTTCGATTCGGAAACTTCCGACAGTACGCGTACGGGTACGTGTACCTAAGGTGACTGGTTTAACAGTTTGCAAACTACAAACTCAGCAGAAATTTTCGGTTCGAAAGCTTCCGCCAGTACGCGTATGGGTACGCGTACCCAACCTGTCTCCTTTACCAATACCGTATGCATGAGTGCATACATTTGGTTTCCGGCACATGTATTTATATACTATTGTGCGAACACACTATATATGCTTATACCCATAGTTGGTTACATAATCTCAACTCTACATTTCAATCTTTGAAACATTCTTCTATAATGTTATAACAGTCGTTTTTCACAACTATCGTTATCAAAGCTATTTTCAAGATCGAAACGTCATCATGACTTTCGTCACGGATAAATATGAAAAGTAGTTAAAGAGAAAGCTTACCAACACGTATTTTGAGAAAAAGTTAGGTGAGGAAACTCGGCTCGAATGTGTATGTATGAAAACTATCATACTTATACGAATTTGTCTGAAGAGTAGATGGACTTTTGAGTGATAGATAAGTTCAAGTCTCCACATACCTTTTAGTCGGATGAAGTTCCAATGGTTCCTTGAGTATTTTCGTCTTCGTAAGATGATCGTCATGGAGTCTGTAGCTCAACTACACTAAACTTTCCTAGTCAGATACTTAGCTATAAGTAGTCTAGGAATCAAGACATATAGTTTTGACAAAAAAAGTTGACAAACATGCTAGAGATAGCAACACATGCGAGTTCGACCGAGAAATGATCTAACATTACCGATTGCCATAATGGGAGCATCATAGCCATTAACTACATAAACCCATGATTGAAAATCACGCAATTGAAGAAAAGCTCGCGTAGTAATTTTCCACGATAAGTAATTCGAGCCATCGAAGATTGGTGGTACGTTTATAGAGATAACACCTCTGTCCATATCAGATCGCTACAAACACAGACATATAAGGTCTATAACGTGTTTGCATGCTCTGATATCAATTGAAAATGCAGATGTCTAACAACCACACCCAACAATTCGTTTCGCAATCTGAGAGGACTTACTCCAATACACTTTCTAGAGAATATGAAAAAGCGGGGGTCTAAAAATACCACCCAATACTTCGCTTAGCAATATGTATGGAAAAACTCGAATAAAATTTTAAGAGAATCAACAAGACTCAATAAATCAAAAGTATATCAACGAGTTTATATCTCTCTCTTGATTTGATTTACTAGAGCTAGTAAAACCAGAGAGTCTTAATCATATACATGGAATAACTTGGATGGTACCAAAGACCAATATCAGAGGATCAATCAATGAAAATCAACAACCAAAGGTTGGATATTCTAATTGATGATCTACAACACACAACTTTTATTATTTCAATTATAAAGATAAAATAATATAATGCGGAAATAGAAATAACACAGACACCAGAATTTTGTTAACGAGGAAACCGCAAATGCAGAAAAACCCCGGGACCTAGTCTAGATTGAACACACACTGTATTAAGCCGCTACAGACACTAGACTAATCCAAATTAACTTCGGTCTGAACTGTAGTTGAACCCCAATCAATCTCACACTTATCCAAGGTACAGTTATGCTCCCTACGCCTCTGATCCAAGCAAGATACTGCGCACTTGATTCCCTTAGTTGATCTCACCCACAACTAAGAGTTGTTACGACCCAAAGTCGAAGACTTTAATAAACAAATCTGTATCACACAGAAAAGTCTACGGTAATAGATAAATCCGTCTCCCAAGAATATACCTACGAGTTTTTTTCCGTCTTTTGATAAATCAAGGTGAACATGAACCAATTGGTAATCCGGTCTTATATTCCCGAAGAACAGCCTAGAGTTATCAATCACCTCACAACAATCTTAATCGTATGGTAGCGAAACAAGATGTTGCGGAATCACAAAAAATGAGAAGAAGATTTTTGTGATTACTTTTTATATCTTACCTATCAGAGATATCAATCTCAAGCCAATCAATATGATTGTACTCGTACGATAGAAGATGCAGGATCAGATCACACAACTACGATGAAAGTAGTATCGGTCTGGCTTCACAATCCTAATGAAGTCTTTAAGTCGTTAACCTGGTTTTAGAAGAAGAAAACCAAAGGTTAAAGTAGAATCGACTCTAGAACGCTAACTAGTATCACACGTAAGGTAGGGGGATTAGTTTTGCAAAGATACTAGAGTTCCCCTTATATAGTCTTTGAAATCAGGGTTTGCAATCAATGTTACCTTGGTAACAAAGCAATCAATATTCACCGTTAGATGAAAACGTGATTAGATTCAAGTTAATATCTTTCAACCGTTAGATCAAACACTTAGCTTGTTACACACAATTAAAATGCACGTTTCTAGGTTTGTTAACCTACCCAAACGTATTCACTTGTTGGTTCAACAATAGTTAACCAAATGGTTAGCCATATGAGCATTTCATATCAACCATGTTCTTATTCACCATAACTAGTTAAAATGACTTCAAATAAACTAGTTAGAAAGTTGTTCAATTTCAAGGAAATCTCATGTACTACAGAAGACAAAATTGAAGCAAAGATGATGTGATTCACTTGAATCGTTTCATGAACTTTATAGCCACGGTTTGCATACTGAATTCCTTAGTCTTTATAAGTATTAGTTCATGATCAACATCCACAGATATAACCTACTCAAGTTTGCGGACTGGGTTTGTGGAAGGAGTTCACAAACTCTAGCAGAAATTCCCGGACGAAAACTTCTGACGGTTCGAGGACTGAGTTCACGAACTTGGATCACGCCACATTCCGTTTTCTCTTGATTAAAAAAGTTCGCAAACTTTGGTTCAAGAAATAGGACTTGTACATAAATGTGTTTCCACAACAATGCATATGTCCACCATTGGTTTTATAATCTCTTCTCATTCCAATTAATTGAACTTCTTAGAGGACGTTATATAGTTGGTACACCATTTATCATCAAAGAAATTTTCAAAGTGATTGAAACATATCATGACTTTCGTCACTAGGTAAGGATAAACTCGGTTGAAGCGAAAAGATTACCAACACATATTTCGAGATATAGATGTTCGAGGTATACTCGGCTCGAAATACAAAATGTGTATAATCAAAGTCTATATATAGAAAACTCATTTTGTCTCAAAGATCAGGAGATAGAGTAGATAGACTTTTGAGTGATATATAAGTTCAAGTCTCCACATACCTTTTAGTTGATGAAGTTCCACCGGTTCCTTGAGTAGTCCTTCGTCTTGTATGATGAATCGCCATGGAGTTATTGAGCTTAACTACACTTTCTATCCTAGTCCGAGACTTAGCTATAGTATACCATAAATCAAGACTTATAGTTTTGATCACTAACATTGACAAACATGCTTGAGATAGCAACGCATGCGAGTTCGACTGAGCAATGCTAACAATCTCCCCCTTTGTCAATTTTAGTGACAAAACTATCAATATATATGAAATACAAAAAAGATAATGAAACTTTAGTAGATCCTATTACACATGCCTAATCTTCAACATTACTCGAAATATTCGTCACTTCCAAGTACTCCAATGATCCCAAAGGTTGTAAGTTCAGCATCACCGTTGTTGAAGATCCGTAGCTATAACAATGAGAAAACATAGTTCTTGATCATTGTTATACAGTGTCATAGTATTATTACACAGTGTCAAAGTTCAATTGTATCATAACTTCAACAATAATACTATGGTGATATGTATCACTCCCCCTTAGTTAATACTCCATTTCACATGGAAACCCTCCCCCTTACATATGATCCGAAACCATATGTATTTGTAGTGTGAACTATATTAATTCTCCTCCTTTTTGTCGATAAAATTGGCAAAGGTACAAGAACGTGATCATAATGAAATTCCGAAAGAGACATTTCCGACTAAAATAAAAATACATACCAACTAATTTAGATGCAATCATAAAAGCCAAAGCTAAATACATTCATCAAGGATTTAAAGATACAAGATAACCCCTCTAAAATCCACAACCGCACACCCCTCAAGATATGACCATTAAGCACAAGTTCAAAAGAACTCTCCCCCATTTGATGTCATTCCCGAAAGAACAACAAGAGCGACCTTAATTTCAAAATAAATAGAAGGATTTTATTGGACACAACAAATCACATACAAGTATGAACTTGAATCCAAAAACTCAATTAAATTAATCACAAATGAACTTAATTTAACGGTAATGCTCAACATAAGTGAACTAGGAGACTTTAGATACTCAATTAGATAATCACAAGAGCGAGCCCATAATTAATCTAATCGGAATATACAACCAAACTAATCATAAAAGAGTAATCAATTTAATTGGTCATGCTCGACATAAGAAAACTTACGGAGCAACAACCAAATAACCAAACAAGATGATTAATTTAGTTGAATATGCTCGACATAAAGTACCTTACGGAACAACAACAAGGCTAATCATGAAAATAATCAACTTAGTTGTTTAGTGCTCAACATAAGATGTAACACCCCGATTTTAGGGCCCGAATCTTGCCCGGATCCCATGCCCGAAAATACGAAATGCTACTTGGATACGATAGCCGAAACTCAGCTACTAAGCCCAAGCTCGTTAATTAATTTATTTGGATTTAGTGATGTTCATTTTAATAATTCTATCACAGCGGAATACTAACAAAGTTATTAAGAAAAAACCTAAAATTTACACCAAACTTTCCTGAAGATGTTTTAAGTTTATTACAAAAGAACCATACTAAAAGCTATTATTGATTAAAAAATATTTACAGTCAACTCAACATCGTACAATAATTTACAACTTTGAATCTAAGACAATTACATCTTTGAAATAGAATTTTATGCATAAACAACAAATTTAAGGATCTAAAATAAATTATTCTCTAGGCTCCACGTTGATCAACTCCTTGTCATGCGTCAAATCTGGAATTTTTGTCATAATACGACGTGAGTTTTGACACTCGGTAGGCAAAGAAGCAACAAAACATTTTATGCAATATTTTTCAATCCCTTTTAAAAACATCTAGCATGATTAACACCACCGCAAATACATGGAAACACCACATCCATAAAAAATAATAATAAATTCAATCAATCTGCTCGCCCTAGGGAGCCCCACGTGGGTTTATGGAAACAAAACCGTTCCAAGGATATCTCGTATCCCATCAAAAGTGTTTTTAAGAATCACAATCTATGGACCGCAGCCCAACATTCATAATCATGATCACAACATCGATTATCATCATCATCATCCATATATTAATGAAAACTTGCAAACATAAATTTAATTAAAAGAAACTTAAAATAAAAAGAAGGTTTTTGATTGTGTTGCGCCTACCTCAAATCGCATGATCCAGAAGCTATGAAAATACAAGCTATTAACTTTATAACCACTATGTTTCACCGTCCGCAATACCAAAATAATCATCTCCAATACTATTCCATGTTTTATCTAGTGACAAAACTTTTCTGTTTTCTAAATGACAAAATCGTCTTCCATGGCTTCTCCCAAAATATCAAATAATAGTACCTCTAATAATCTTTTGTTTTTGTTTTCTTATAAATAATAAAGCATCTTGCTTAATAACAAAGGTATTATTTCCATCCTAACACTAAGTAAATTTTTTAACTAATGTTATTTCCATATTTATCCAAATCTACCATTTATACCCAAAGCATAATTTCAAAAATTAAGCCTATATTTCCTTCCTTCTCAAATCTAAAATAAATTCCACATATATTCTCAATATTTAATCATGTCAAGTTAATAAATTTAATTAAGATTATTTTTTTTAGTTTCATATTTTGAATTAGCTAGAGCACGGATTATTAAATTACCAAAATAGTTCAAATTTTCCATTTAAAATCCATGCAAAATTTCATTAATCACTAATCGTGACAACTAAGGAAAGCAATTTTTCTTTATTTACATTTACCATATATTCAATCAACAACCAATAATATAGAGACGTGCAACAAGTCATTAATAAAACTATTTATTTTCATTTCCACCTCAAGTGACAACTAGCAATAATATTTTTTATAATTAAATTAACAAATGTAAACATTACCAAAAATATAATCAATACTTAATTATATTATTTATATTTATAAAGTGACACCTAATAATATATACACACTTACTAAAAATAAACTCTGAAGACATTCATAAGCTCACGCAAAACAAATTTTGTATTTTTGTTAACGTAATTAAATATCAAGTTTCACAAATGTCAACATGCCGCATCTCAAGCTCCATCAATTAATTATATTCTAGCTAAAATCAATCAAATATAATCAATTAGTAAAAAGAACATTAATGACGTCTTCGATCAACCACTGGTTCCCTAAGATAATTTAAGAATGTCAAATTACGAAATTACCCTTTTATCAATATACAAAAATACCCTTAAAATTTGGACTGGGTATTACATAAGACACATTACGGAGCCTTACAGTAATACATAAAACATGGATCCGTGAAGATCAATACTGTGGAATACACAAGGATTCATTCTATCTTACATCACTATTTGCATAACGACAATTAATAGACATAATCCTTGTTCACAAAAGATTTTAACCTATCTTCCATCAAGAATTGAAAATATAGGCTTAACTTTTGTATTTGTCAAAAGTCCATTCATTCTTTAATCAATACATGAATACCGATCACAAACGACTTTGCTTTTGACAAAGTACGGGACAATCAAGTTCACGGACGTAAACACACATATCCCATAACATATTGCAATATAACAAATCATAAAGGTTAAATACTGCAAAAATCATCTCTCAAACAGTTTTTAGAATTTAAACCAAATAAACCTAAAAAACAAGAAGATGAAAATAATAGTTATGTGTAGTCACAATCATTGTTATTCCAAGCACTAGTTATTCTTCCAACTAAGCCAAAAAGAAGACATACTAGGCAAATAAAACAAGAAACATGATTAAAACACCCTAAACTCTGTCAGCAACTAGAGATTGAACATGGACGAGCTCATCAGTTGCCTTCTTCAGTTTTTTTTTCAGAAAATCAAGATTCCTTGTTGCAATTCCGAGTTGTTCTCTTACTACTTCAAAGTCTCGAAGAAGATTTCCTACCAGCTGTGATGACATCTGAACTGGTAGTTTGTTTTCATGATCAACATCATGAAAGCGTGTTATAGAAACAAGATTCAACTCAAGAATATTGCCCTTCTCAACTTCATCAACCTTGTTGCTTCCATCCATTGTGTAAAAAAAAGAGTTCAGTAGAATCTTTTGACCTTATGGAAAACTGTATTTATAAGGTGTTCCAAGAAACCCTAGGAACAATGACGTTCGTGTGGGTCCGATATGTGTACTTGGTCAATCACACATGTGAGACCCTGAGAAAGGATAAGCTCAATTATGCAAAGAGAATTGCCGAGAGACAGACACTCGGAGAAGGGATGAAGGAACACGAGGACAAGAGAAGAATTTTTTTAAAAAAAACTTAACAAAGAACTTAATACAATCTTGAAAACTTTCTCAAGATGAACATCTTGAGAACAAAGAGCATCCATCTTTTACATAAAAGAGGAATGCAACTTTAAGAAGTCATGGTGTATTAAGATGAGCATTTTGCTCATCAATATTCACTTCTTCTCTTCATTTATCAAGGGTATTTAATGAGACATTAATCGTCATAGATGAAGAATTTTTATCAAGAAAAGGGTTAGGAGTACCTGAGTCAATTGTTTTCCATGTTTTCTTGATGCTCCGTTTGAGTCTGTTTACATAACTTTTAGATCTGAGACTCGATTGTTGATATGTAAGAAGTCTGGAGCGGAAGTATTGGATTTGCATCTTTCTTCATGGAGAGATGAGGAACTCAAATTTTCTTTCTTTCTCCTATGCTTTTTTTCTCTTTGCAGGGTCAGTCACCCTTTCTCCGCGCTTCCTTCTTCCATTGTAGGCATTTTTTGTTTTGAACACACAATTAAGAAAGGACTTATCACAGTACATTCCTTGAGTGTTTAAAGTGCCTTTTCCAACAATGTGTGAAACCGGTTTAATGACTTCTTTAGACATCCAAGTAAGAATGTTATGAATCTTTCCATTCCTCATCCGATAACGACATCTTCGCTCAAATGTCCTTTATTCCCGCAGTAATAGCAGTTAAAGGAATTATTTTTAAATGTTCTCTTGTGAGCAGATTTAGAAAGAGCAGAATTCTTGTTTTTGGGACCATTGCAAGCTGCCAAAGGTTTTTCACATGGAGAATTATCACTAGATTTAACAAAGTTGATCTTACTAGTTTTTGGAGCGTCTATTCCTTTATAGCCCATACCACGTGTATCACGGTGTTCTTTACATGCTCCAAGCATAGAAGATAATTTTGTAGAGCTAGAATTGAATCTACTCAGACTCTCTTCTAGTGATTTTACTTTATTAAGAGCAGCTGCAAGCTCAGTCTCCAAGGATTTTTCTTTGGCGAGAAGACTGCGCTCTTTGTCGCTAAAACGTTTTTGTTGAGAGTCATATCTTTCTTCAGTTTTCGCAAGTCTTTCTTTCAACACGAAGAGATTTCGAAAAACATTATCACATTCAGATTTTTTGTGCGTACATTTTCTTCACGATATTTAACGGTAGATTATAAGAGTTTATATCCACCATCATATCCTTTAAAGAGTTTTCTCAACTTTCTGTTTTCTTGACAAAGAGGACCCATGTATTTACTCAAGCAGGTTGTTGACTTCTTTTCTTTCAAGGCACGATCCAACAACTTGATATATTGAGAGACTTCCTCATCAATACTTTGTCCTTCTTCTGAATCACTATCATGTGAAAGATCATCCAACTGTTCGTCAAGAGATTTTTTCCAGTCGAAAGCAGATTCAGTAAATGGACAAGTTTTTGAGTTTTTCTCAGAAATTCCAACCCTTTGAGACTTACGTGAGTGGCTCTGAACTGGTGTTGCGTTATCAGAGACGTACTTATCGTCCATAGAGGCTGATCGCTACAAACACAGACTTGTAAGGTCTTAAACATGTTTGCCTACTCTGATACCAATTGAAAAAGCGGGGGTCTAACAATAGCACCAAATATTTCACTTAGAAATCTATATGGACAAACTCGAATAAACTTTTAAGATAATGAACAAGACTCAATCAATCAAAAGTATATCAACGATTTTATATATCTCTCTTGGTTTGATTTACTCGACCTAATAAAATCAGCGAGTCTTAATCAAATACAAGGAATAACTTGGATGGTACCAAAGACCAATATCCAAGGATTAATCAACGAAAATCAACAAGCAAAGGTTGGATATTATAATTGATGATCTACAATGCACAACCTGTATTATTTCAATTATAAAGATAAAACAATATAATGCGGAAATAGAAATAACACAGACACCAGAATTTTGTTAATGAGGAAACCGCAAATGCAGAAAAACCCCGTACCTAGTCCATATTGAACGCACACTGTATTAAGCCGCTACATATACTAGCCTAATCCAAATTAACTTCAGTCTAGACTGTAGTTGAACCCCAATCAATATCACACTGATCCAAGGTACAGTTATGCTCCCTATGCCTCTGATCCCAGCAGGATACTGCGCACTTAATTCCCTTAGATGATCTCACCCACAACTAAGAGTTTCTACGACCCAAAGTCGAAGACTTTAATAAACAAATATGTATCACACAGAAAAGTCTACGGTAAAAGATAAATCCGTCTCCCACGAATATACCTACGAGTTTTGTTGCGTATTTTGATAAATCAAGGTGAACAGGAACCAATTGATAATCCGGTCTTATATTCCCGAAGAACAGCCTAGAGTTATCAATTACCTCACAACAATCTTAATCGTATGGTAGCGAAACAAGATATTGTGGAATCAAAAACAATGAGACGAAGATGTTTGTGATTACTTTTTATATCTTGCCTATCAGAGATATCAATCTCAATCCAATCAATATGATTGTACTCGTACGATAGAAGATGCATGATAAGATCACACAACTACGACAAAAGTAGTATCGGTCTGGATTCACAATCCCAATGAAGTCTTTAAGTCGTTAACCTGGTTTTAGAAAAAGAAAACCAAAGGTTAAAGGAGAATCGACTCTAGCACGCAAACTAGTATCACACGTAAGGTGTGGGGATTAGTTTTGCAAAGACCAAACCCTAACTTCAGTTTACAAAAATAACTAGTTCTTCTTCTCCCGATCTAAATAAACCACAACACCATCACCTTCATCTCCAATCGAACAATCTAAAAAACTTCCTATGAACTTCTCACAAGCTTTTACTCAATCCTTTGGATTGAATTCGACAGAGGAAAAAAGAAAGAACAGAGAAGATGAAAATATAAGAAGAAGAAGAAAGAGAAAGATAAGAGAATAATGAATTCTCTTCGATCCAGTGTTGGTGATTAGACCAACAAAATTATAAAGGCCCCCACGAACGGATAAGGGAAACCCAAGTCTGCCAAATCAAAATTACCATTTTTCCCTTCATACTCATCCGATGATATCTTCTTCGTCCGGTAACCGAATGACACTTTCGAGTAGTCCATTTCACCTAACTTTTTGATACCTATTCAATGGTACTAGTTTTGTATATAAATTATCGTTAGATTAATTCCTATTAATTAACTCTCGTCTCTAATTAATTGAATCATTAACGGCTTAGTCGTCTCTCGACTGGTCTAATAGCGTTGACGAGCTTGCATTTTTTTAAGATTGTCTTTATTTTATTATTTGGTTTTCCAAAGACATCGCTTTTCCAAGTACTAAGAGCAACCACAGTCATGACCAAATTTGGGGACTATACCCAAATTTGGTCCCAAATTCAGCCGCAGTGGGTACTGACTAAAACCATATTTAGTCCACTTAATTAGGGTTTGCGACCAAATGTGGTCGCCAACCGAGACTAAAATGATTATAGTGGGACGGAAGTATAGTGTGCGTATGATTTCAGACGGAAGTATAGTGGACGCTCCACATCGGGCGTACTTATAAATAACGTATGATAATGGGGCGGATGTATATAGAGCGTTTGAGTTAGGCGTTATTATAAACACCGCCGGGCCATACGTAGATAAAACCTACGCCCCATAGCAGACGCAGTTATTAAAAACGCCTGGTTTGGACGCAGTTAGTACAAGCGCCTGCTCCGGGCGCATGTATTATGACCGTATGCAGGAGACGGACGTATTATTAACGTCTGTGTGAGACGCATGTTTTATGGGCGTGTGAGTGAGACGCATGTTTTATGGGCGTATGAGTGAGGCGCATATATTACGACCGTATGGATTGGGCGCATGTTTTAGAAGCGTCTGGGAAGGGCGCATATATTAGGACCGTCTGGAGGCTACGGATGTTATACGAGCGTCTGGGACGGACGCTCGTATTATGAGCGTTTGTTCGGAGCGCATGTATTACGAGCGTCCGTTACCAGGCGCATGTATTACGTGCGCCAACGGTTATATTTTGGAATTCTGATTTTGGTTTTTCTGATTTTCCGACCGTTTGATAGATTGCAACGGCTCTTTCGTATATCTATATATAGCATTTGACAAACTTATTTCTGCATAATCTTATCATTTATAATTTCTATTTCAAGAAATATAGAAATATGGCACCACGAGGTCCCAATTTTACAACAGAAGAAGATACAATGATATGTAGAATCCATTTAGCCATATCTCAAGATTCTGCTACCGGAACCGATCAACCAGAAAGAGTATTATGGAGTCGGATCAAAGATAAGTTGGAAGAAGCCCTGCCTTGTAAACCAAAACGTACTTGGACTTCTATCCAGAGTCGATTTCAGGGAATCAGTAGACAGGTTTCACTTTATTCTGCAAAAGTGTTGGAAGTTGATGGTGAATATCATAGCGGATGGAATGAAGTCTCGAGGGTAAGTAATCGTCAATTTTTGCACCCTTAATAATTATATACATGTAATTGGAACTGATGAGTATTGAAAATAATAACAGGTTGAAGAGATAAGAAAGCGATTCAAAGAAAGTAATGGTAACCAAAAATTTAAGCACGAAGAGTGCTACGAAATTCTAAAAGATAGTATCAAATATTCAGGACGGTCGACGTTTGTGTTTGATTCAGGCCAAGAAATGGAAGATTCTCAGAGTGGTGAGGAAAACGCTGATATTGAGGAAACAATTCCAGGCGAGTCCAGTGATGATCTAGATATTGGAGATATAGAGAACACACGTAAGCGTCAGTTGGGGAAGAAAGCATCGAAACAACTAAAGAAAACAGGCAATTGTAGTTATCTAGGGATACCACGGACGGTGTTGTTTCATCTTCGCTATCTTCATCGAACCCGGTATCTGGAACTTCCAAATCTCCAACATTAGGGTCTATTTCAGGCTCCATTGGACCTTTACCTTTGCGTTTCTTATTATTCATCTTTTTTCCTTGTGCAAATCTCGACGTTATTCTGCTCAACATCTGAGCACGATATAAATACAAGTTAGTAATTGTTTTTTCTGAGTTTACAGCATCCATAAAATGTTCTATTCTATATTATAGAAGATCAAAATTTACAGTATAGAAAATCCAAAAAATTTACAGTAAATAAACCCCAAGATTATATTTTATTTATTTACAGTATAGAAGATCAAAAAAATTTACAGAAAAAATCTAGACACCGTCTTTATAATACAACTGTTTAACATTTTGTATCTCCCCTTTGTGAGCAACAACAATTCATGTTTAATGGATTTCAGTGAACTTAGTCTATCATTAAAATTATTCTATCAGTGAAGATCAACAACAACATTTTGTATCTCCCCTTTGTATTCTATCAGTAAAATTATTCATACATAATCAAACAAACAAATTATTCATATTCTATCACTCAAATCATTCTATACATAATCAAAGAAAGAACAGTAACTTTAACCTCATGTTATATGGTTAATGAAATCAAACAAACACGGTTATGCTTAATGAAATCAACATGCAATCCACTCATTCCACCCAAAAACAGCCTAATTAATCATACCTTTAATCTTCAATCCAACCAAAAACAAATTACCCAAAAACAAATCATACCTTTAATCTTCAATCAAATTTCCCCGCACCCAATTAACGAATAAGATTACTCGTTTCTTTCGCAAGAACTCGTTTCCCCGCACCCAATCAAATTTCCGTCACATTCGATTTAGGTTTTGCCCTAGATTTTTCGTCTGTTTTCATTTTTTTTTTCTTCTGTAAACTGTTTATGTAAAAGGAGACTGTTTATGTAAAAGGAGGAGGAGAAGAAGAGATAATGACGTCTATATCCATATCCAGACGGATTTCCCGTGCACGCCTCACTCGGACGCACGTATTATGCCCGTTTGATTCAGACGCATGTATTACGCACGTCCCACTCAGACGCTCGTATTACAACCGTCCCTCTCACACGAACGTATTACAAACGTCCCACATAGACGCAGGTATTACAAACGTTCCAATCAGACGCTTCTTCTATAAACGTCTCACCCAGACGCATAATCCATTAACGCCCGAAACATACGCATAATCCATTAACGCCCGAAACATACGCACTTTATATCTCCGTACGAGTGATACGCACTTTTCATCTCCGTCCCAGTAGACGCACTTTCCATCGCCGTCCCATATCAGGCGTTAGTTATACTTGCGCCTCGATCAAGCGGGCATTATACCTCCGTTTCATTCAAACGGATAATAAAAATCCGCTTCACCAACAGACGTGAGTATAAGTTACGTCTGGCATCGGGCGTTAGTGTAAGTTACGCTTCACCAAATTTGGTGTTATCCCACTGCGCTTGGGTCACCCAGAATACCAAAATTTTTTAGTTTTTAGTCTGGCTTTTGGTATTTGGTCCGTTTCATGACTGTGGTTGCTCTAAGGTTGTTACTTAAAGTGGAGATGTTTTCGATAAGATCTAAGACATGATTACTTGTATTAACAACCCAAGATTTTTTATAACTTCTATACAAGTAGTTTATTTAAGCCATGTGTCATAAAACTTGAAAGATGAGCATAATAAGATTTCAGAGAAAGGAAAATTGACCCATGGTCTGAGCCAATTGCCACCAAATTTTGAAGGGATGCTTCCTGAAATTCCAAACTCCATTGAGCATTGGCTAAGGATCTATCTAGCCTCTTCTTTATACTATCCAATCCTTCTCTTTTATTACTCCAAGTGAATATGTTTCCTTTGAAACCCAGGTCCTCTAGACCTGTTCTTTGTATTAGATTCATTATTGGCTCAATTTTTTGTTTGTCAAAAGGAAGGCCTCTTTCCTTTTCCAAACTATTGAAGATTATGTTAAGATCACCAATAACTAACCATAGCATTGAGTTTAAATTTACTCTTTGTGCTATATTCTCTAGATATCCCATTATTTCAAGTTTCATATCATGTTTTAGTGAGCTATAAAAACAAAGAAGCAACCATTCCTTTGAATATAAATTATTTTTTACTATGATGTTTATCATATTTAGATTTCATTTAACAACTTCAAAATGTGATCCATCCACCCAAGCAATTACAAGTCCCCCCAGCTATGCCATCTGGGTCTAGAATGTGGGTATTAGAGAAGTAATTTAAAATTCTCTTTACTAAACTCCTTTGAGATTTAGTTTCAGATAGAAATAAAATGTCAGGTGTTTCCGTGTCTAATAATGTTTTCAAGTGTTGTTGGGTTTTTTTTTCTGGCCACTCCCTTGTGGTTGACTTAGAGTTGAATTTGGGATTTTTCATGGATGAAAATTTATATCTCTACAAAAGTTTGTAATAGGGAGTCATTCAGCACCTTCTATTTGGTGAGATGTGGATATCCCATAATCAAATTCCTCACTGGAATCTTTATATTCTATAACTAACACTTAAAAAGATAAAATCTAAATCTAAAATTTAATGTTAACACATTTGGGAATACTTCAGGGTAATTAACCATTACAGAAATTAGTTAGACGAGGGGTTTTTCAAGTTACTTCGTAATGTTTTCTTTTTTTCTTAGTATCCCTAATTTATGAGAGTATTCCGATTATGCTTTCATTATAATCTGTCTATCTTTTGTGATGTATATATAAGATTTGGTGCGTGTTCATCATTTACATCCCGAAAATTTGTTGTTTTGAGGTCCTACTCAGGGTTCAAAAAAAACTTACCTCTATCAAATCGTGTGATGGACGGAAGGTGATCCACAATTGGTACACCCTAGCACTGATGGTTAAAACTTGGATGCAACACAACAACAAAAAACAAGAACAAAAACAAAAGCACTTGTAGATTCGGGTCATCAGTTTTGTCATCAAACTTTGATAGTTTTCGTCAACTGTCTTTGGCCAAAAGCAGTCACCCATCCCTATCAAAAAATGACCAAAACATTTTATTTTATCAAAAATACAAAACCAAATTTATTTCTTAAATAAACCATTTGAAAATATTATTTTTCTAATCACTCATTCATTTTGTTTTCTTGCCATTGAACTACAAATAAGGGAGTACAAATGCTTCAGCTAGTATTGCACCCTTTGGAATATGTTAAAGGATATGTTGAAGCTTAGTATTGCAGGCGTTCGAATGTGTTTGGCATATCCATCGTTTGCCATTACAAGACAACACTTAGTCTCCACGCCAGTTTCAGAAAAGAAAACAAAAACTTAGTCGCTTATACAAAAATCATCACTCTCTTTGAAATGCCACACTTGAGTTGAAATGGTTATTGAATAAGATTATGAAACAAAATAATATAATACTAATCCATTTATGGGGGGTTTATAAAATGCTAGTGAAGCGTTGTTTCCTTTTCAAATAAGCAAAGGCTGTTTAGGTTGTTTTAGTTTTTAAACTTTTTTCACTCGCTTGAAAAGGGATTTCGCTAATTATCATCACAGGTCATTTTATTTGTTTTTCGTTTCTTTTCTTCTATGTGAAACAACGTTGTGAAGAACGAAGAGTTGCGGGCATATTTGAAGCGACTTAATCATGTCCGAAACCATGAAATACGTACCCTTTCACTGTGGAGGCAAGATTTGCTAGTATTAAATTCTGAAAAAAGATTTGCTGATGTTATTTGTGCAATGATAATCATGGAGGGCGTTGAGATTTACGATTTTGAAATTAAGACGGCTGAATGTAAAGAGTTCCGTACGTCTTTGCATGTGTCCATTGTTCAAACAGAGTGTAAATAAATTGTGTGGTGTGGATAGACTTAAGGTTGCATCAAAATAGAATAAACTTGTGGTTTTACACCAGAAAGGAACCGCACACTGGAATTGACGATGCAAATAAAGTTGTTTGTGGTGCTAGGTGATGGGTAAAATGGGTTTTGTGCAGTGGGAAAATTGTTTATCGAGTCTGCATAAGCTGAGCGCATCATATAAGGCCGGTCAGCTCAACCATGTCCGAGGCTCGCATCAAGTTGAGCCGACACTCATTCCAGTGAAAGCCGACCGTCTTGTATGGTTCGACAATGACTATTATTCAACTTGCCCCAACGACTATGTTTAGTTCTACTCCTATAGACACACTCAAATACATTTCATTCTCTATTATACAATTTTTTTCCCAATTCTTTAAATCTCTCTTGTTTTCATTTTTCATTCATTATGGATCCTGAAATGCAGAATGAAGAAACTCAATTATTAGCGGAAACATTTTTCCATCACCAAGGAGCGTTCATGCAACAGCTGGATCAAATGGATGCAGATTCAGACGATAAGAGATCCAAAACTAACGCAATGCTAATTTTCGTGTTGGATAGGATATGGCATGTTTTTTTTTGGACTTCCGGGTTGTAATATCTTACACAAATCACCGTTGCTCGAAGAATTGAAGTATGAAAATGCTCTAGCTGCCAATTTTTCCATCAACAACAATCACTATAACATGGGGTATTTTCTGGCGGAGCATGGTCAACTTTAGTTCAAGCTTAGGATGAGATACCTGTAAACGGAGAATACGTCCGTGCTAAATGGTTGTTTAATAAAAGACAGATAGCGTTTAGGTAGGATGTCGAACGAGTATTTGGAATTTGAAGAGAAAGTTCCATATAATTCGCGGACCATATCGTTCGTATAAACCAATAGAAATGAATAAGATTATGCTCACCTGCATCATTTTGCACAATATGATAGGAAACTCGACGGGATAAAACCTGAGTTCATTATCCAGATAAAGATTTGAGGAAAGATGTTCAACCCGCAAGGGATGTCCCTGCAAGTGATTACAGAATGGTGGAAGAGAGAATTCAACACAGAGGTTCACATTTAAGACTAAGGGAGGATCTCGCTGCTCACTTGTGGAATGATTTTGGAAGAAGAAACTCTCATAGGATTTAGTGTTTTTTTGTGTGTGTAATTTGATTTGTGTACTCTGATTTCGATAGTTTGATTTGAGTACTCTGATAATTTAAATTTCAAATAAGGATTAAATTGAAACTAAAACTAAAAGGATTACACATAACAAGTTAAAATAACAACTAAAGTCATGAATTTTAAAAGCTATTCCAATGTAATGGCATTATTGATATCCTCCTCATGGTCGTCTTCTTCCCACAAAAAGACCCGTCAGTTGCTGGTGATCATTGCTGGGCCTTCTGTGCTTCGAGTGTATCAAATTCATCTTTCCAAAAACGAAGTTGTGTCTGATTCATCTTCGAAGTGTCCATTCCCATGATTCCTCGCATGTGTGCATTAAAAATATTCTTTTCAATTTCCTTACGACCTTTGTTCATTTCTGAAGTCATTTTATTAGGCATGACTAGTTTATCCTTGTCATTTTTTTCTTGTTTTTCAAAATAATCTTGAAGGTTGAACTCTGTTGAAGCTGAAGTTGATGATTGTGAAGTATCTTGAACTTCCTTTCTAAGATTTTTGTATTTTTTTCACACCGACTTCCTCCCATACATTATCCTTTCCGCTAACATTCAAATTACAATTGCCATGTACTGATGCACCAGCGTCGAGGTGAGGGTGTGAATTTGTTTCTGGTGAAGAATAAAGAGAACTTAGAGAACCATGTTGGGATCCACCGGTCTCATAAGGAGATTCCTTTGATACATCATACCCATCCAACAAATCAGGGTTGTATTGCTTGATATTTCTGAGGATGTAGAAGCATGCTTTGTGCTTGAAACTATAATTTCTGTTTTTTTTTCTTTTTGCAATCTCTCTCTCGTTTTTCGTTGCTGTAGTTCAACATTATATAAATTAGCATTTTGCAACAAATTGATAAAAGATTTAAAAATAAATTAAACAGTATGTTAGTGCAACTTACCAGATCGACATGAGTATCATCACTTCCCCCTTTTCATTTCATCTGCATCATCAAAGCAACCCAACTGTCCATATCTTTTTTGATTGCACCAAAAAAATGTGATAACCCGGTAGGTTCACGGTCTTTTGGATTCCCGGTTTACTGACAGAATTATTTAAAAAATATTTCCCAAAAGCGTTGCATATGGATGTTAAACCTCATTGATTGAATCAAGCGTAAATGCTATATAAACTTTGTAGATAGCTTTATCTTCCTCCAAAATGAACTTCATACCGCGAACTCTTTGCGATGCAGTATTTTGTGTATTTGCTTGACTTTCCATTTTCTTCAAAAATTTGTTTTACAGATAATACAGTGAAATTATAAGGTGGTGTAGAAGGTGTGACTGAGGTAAAACTATAAATTTTTGTGGGTGTTGAAGGAGAGATTGAAGATGAATTATAAGAATGTTCTATGCGTAGAAGGTGGAGAAAGTGTGAGTTTGAAGTTGAAATCATCTGAATTTATGGTGAGTGGATTAGTAGTCGTCGGATGTAACTAGTCGTTATCTGCTCAATAGGAACTTATCATCTCAATATGGGACGATATTCGGCACTGTTAGAACTGAGACTCGGGTCAGTATGCACCGATCGTTTCAAATTGAGTCGATCGACTCAATCTGAGACACGATGAATAAAACCTTTTATTTGAGGGTTTGCTCATCCGTTTTAAAGGTTTGCTAGCCCTACTGTAGGTGTATAATCATCAAATCTTCTTGTTTGATGTGCCCATTGGAGTTTCTCTAAAGAGTCAACTATCACACTTTGGTTCAAAAAGATGTGATAATAGGTCTATATTGCATTCCAGAACGTTCCTAACTAGCTTTTGTCTACTGTTTTGTTTGCTAATCCATCAATTTCGTTTTTTGGCTATTTGATATAGTGTGTAATGTGGAAGTAATCTCATTAAGTATTTTCTTTTCTGAAACGAAGAAATTTATTATTAAGGGGAATCAACTGTTAACATGAAAAGCATCCATTTTTAAATGAGCTCTAATCTCCACAGGAAAAGAATCAAACCAAGTACTATATAGATTATCCACTCTAGCTATGTTTTCATCAGCCAAATGGAACACTTCCATGACTAACGACTTCCCTATCAAGATAGGACTGCATCAAGGGTTGGCCTTGAGCCCTAATATCTTGCGCTAGTGATGGATTGATGATATGGTGCTAATTGGAAAGAGTATGACCGAGGTCGATAGGCAACTGGAGTTGTGGAGGCGAACTTTGGAATCGAGGGGATTAGAACTGAGTATATGAAATATGAATCAAGTGGTATTAGGTCCGATAAAGGGGATATCTGATTAGACGGGCATTAATTCCTAGGAAAGACTCCTTATAATATTTGGGATCGATGATCCAAGGTGATGGAATTGACAAGGATTTTAGCCATATGATTGGGGTGAGGTGGACGAAATAATGATAATCAACTAGCAACTTGTTTGACAGAAAAATCCCAAAAAATCTCAAAGGAAATAAGTTTGATCAGACGATGATCTGATTGGTGATGTCATATGGTGCGGAAAATTGGGTTATACTAAAAGTCAACATAGTCGGGAGATACAGACGACGGAGATGTGTATGTTGCGGTAGGCCTGCGAACACACGATGATTGAGTTAGGAATGAGACAATAAACTTGGGGTAAAATCGATTGGGGAGAAGCTTATTCAGATGGCATGAAAATATCCAAAAAAAGGCGGCTCGAGGCTCAAGTGCCCACAAGGTTCATAAGAGCGTGGAATGAATAAAAAGAGCCAACAGTCGGCCGAAATTGACTGATAAGAAACACTGAAATGAGACTTCAAGCGTCGAAACTTATCTGAATGGTGGCGTTGGACATGCGCTCGTGGATAATATTTTGGGTTTCATTTCTAGCTTACCCAACTTGTTTGAGGCCAAAGGCTCCGGTTTGGTTTGCTTGGTTCTTTTTGCGATCGTTACAAAACATCCCTAAAATTTTAAGTCCATAAGAAAGTCATGTAACCCACCAGAAAAGCATCTCATGTGAGCAGACATTTTTGGTCCACCAACAATTTTTTTAAATTTTTTTATATGATAGAATATTTAAAAGTATAAGAGTTTCTTTAATCCACGTAGGATCCACAATCTTATTTTTGAAAAATCCTTTCCCGCTCATGTGAGGATGATATGGTAAACCGAAAAAAGTTAGACATCCTCTATTTTTTAATGTTCACTAATTAAGATGATGTCTAGTCATACTTTTGTTAATACAATTAATTTAAAAACAAAAATATGAATAATTTTTACCAATTGTGTCTACAAATAAGTTAAAAAGGATAACAAACTTTATGGGTTGCTGGAGATAAAACTTTTTTCTCCTAACAATTAAGATGTTACTCCGAGAGCATGTTTTAAAAGTGATGCCACATATGAGATATTTGTATTCACCATTTGAAAAGCTATAACCATGTCCTTCCGTTATAAGATTAACTTTCGTCGGCTTGTGGTAAGAAGGTTGTTTACAAACTCATGTGTCTCACAAGGTTGATAATTTTTTTTAAAGGTTTATATTAAGAATAGTGAGTTATAGATGTTTTATCTGTTTGAGTAAGGATGTGTTCGATATGATTGAATTCCATGAAATTAGCCATCTTTCTATGGAAATAATGTGTTTTCTGTCGTTTGGATACAAATTTATTTCCATGACATTGTGTGCCTATTTACAAAAAACGTGGTCGAAAGTACTTTTTAAACTCAATTTCATGAAATTTCGAGCCTTTAGATAATGTGTCTTTTCTGAAGCAATCTAGAGGGGCTTTCTATGACCTCTGTTTTTTACAAGGCCGCTACTTTAAATAAACTATAGAGAATACTATGCCTATGTTCTTTGGTCCATATAAAAATACAAATGGAGAGTAGTTTTCGACAAAGTTCATCCCAATCCAAAAGACTTGACAAATCATCCTTAAAAAAACATTCATGTTTTATTAAAAGTCATAAAAGTCTAGAAAAAATATCATAAGCATAATAATATCTGCAATCATACTCATCTTAGTTATAATTGTGTTGATTCAGTTTATCAAGAAGATTATACTTACATTTACTTTGATGCATCTTTTCAGAAAAAATATGGAAATCTTGCTTATGGTTTAATCATGATGAATAATGAAGGTTACATTTATGAATTTGCAGGTGGCTCACGAAAGTGCATCGATTCCCAGATGGCTCACAGAAGCAGAGGCAAGAGCCTGTCGTGAAGCAGTGAGATGGCCCAGAGATTTTCGAAATGACAATCTATCTTTCCTTAATGATAATAACAATGTTATAAATGGAACGGAAAAGATTTTTATGCTTTAAACCCAAAAGCAAAGCTACTTTATAAAAAGCTTTCGTTATCTACAGTTTTTTTCTTTTGTCCATTCTCATATTACTATACTAGAGAGGATTTTGTTATCTTATGCATCCATGCACAAGATAAAAACCAATTATTGACATGGAAAATTGTAAAAACTAATAAAATACAAGAAAGAGAATGGTTCTTTGCATCGGAGAATGCAAATATCCATGGGTTTTTGAATTTCTCTCATTAAATGCAGTCTCCAATGCAAAAAACCATTATCTCTCTTGTATTTTATTAGTTTTTACACTTTTCCATACCAATGATTGGCTCTTATCTTGTGTATGGACTATGGATGCACAAGGTAACAAAATTCTATTAAGAAACATGTAATGAGGGAGGATAAGTTAGCTAATACATCAAAAAGTTTATTGTTATTTCTATAAATTTTAGGAATATAAAATGGTTTCACAACGGTTAATTGGTTCCAAAATAAATGGAATGATAACAATCTAATGTTTCTTCCGTAATTTTCAATGAGTATTTATTTCATAAAGAAAAAACGGAAAATATTTTTTGCCTTCTCCGGAATATTAATCACATGCAATACATTTTCGATGATATTGTTTTCATGTTATCAAACATGGCTTCAAAAAGAAAACTCTCACTTGGTACGGAGAAATTTTGGGTGGAGCCCACCGTGGAGTTAACAGGGACAGCTTTTATAATGGGATCCACCACATTTTTTTCTCTACCGGGAAAATCCACGCGATTATATCCTTGTGTATTTAGCATTACTGCTCGGTAGAGCTTCTGCAAAACAAGCTCCATTTTATTTCCGACAATATTTCTCATCTACCGGTTTTATATCCAAAAAATACCCGGCCTATGTGCCCACCCCCTATTGGTCCTCCGAAAGCTCTCCAAGACCCACCATTTCCCATCTACAACTGGGATCCATGACACATAGGGGTGTATTTAGATGGTATATGGAACCGGTAGATGGGAAGCTGCTTCGTCCTATTTCGGGTTAATTGGATCCCACACATTTTTCCCCAGACAGTTTGAACAACGTATCCTGATTGACGGAATGTATACGAAAACCAGAGAATATGGATTCGAGATTAGTGAAAATTTTGATTCAAACCTTTAACAGTTGCATAAACTCTAAAGCATATATAGGAATAGCTCAAATAGTTCATATCTCTACTTATTGTACTAATAGATTTGCTATTACCAAATACCGAACATGGAAAAATTTTAGAACCCTTTTAAACAATCTAGAATTCCAATTCCGAAATGCAACCGTAATCGATTCTCTTCCCCATCTTTTCATTAAGGTAGCACATGACTTATCGTTCCTCCTTTTCGGAAAACAAAAAAAAGGAAAACAAAAGAAAAAAGTTCGCTTAGTGAGCACCTTATTGACATTGGCAGAGGTAATCCGGTAAAAAACAATGAAGTCAACCTGCCGTCCAACCTCAGCCCCTGGTTTACGTACCAAGAAAAATATGTGCCTCAACTTCACCATCCACATACTCAACTGCTACATATTTAAAACAGCACATGCTTATCGTCCTCTATTTAGACTCTCCGCAAATTGAGAAAAAGCTTGAGAGTAGAAAACAGAAAAAAAACAGAAAAACAAAAACCCTACCTGCGCGCTCGCATAAAGATCCAATAAGTTCCAGCCTCCCTTTTCAGACGACAAAAACTTCTTTCTATCTCTCTTTTTGACACTACTACAAAATCCATCCATATCTCATAAAGAAGAACAAATCTCTAATTAAAAATAAAGAACACGAGGATCAAGATGGTGAGTTTGATATGGCAAGCAGCGATGGAAGCGATACAGAGATCATATACAGCAGAAGAAGATTACGATGGCGTGGAATACTGGACCAACCCAGAGAAGTGCGGTTGGTTAACGAAACAAGGCGAATACATAAAAACATGGAGGCGTCGTGTTTTGGTTTAAAGATTCAAATGTAAACTCGCCGGATATTAAACCTCGCGTTGTTATATCTGTTGGTGCTAATTGTCTTGCTGTTAAATGTGCTCAGGGTATTATCTTCAATCAGGATTTTCCTTTCCAGATTATTACGAATAGTTATGATTATGATACTCTGTATTTTCTTGCTGATTCTTTAAAAGAGAAGAACGAATGGATTAGTTCTATTGGGAGATCCATCATTCAACATTCTCCTTCTTTGATCGGTAATTATTGATTGAACGATGATAATTAGGTTTTTTTTTGTATAGAGATAGAAATTTGTAGATGTGGATTAATGAAAATTTGTAAATTAGGGGTTTTTCATGTTTTTGTAATTCGAAGAATTTGATTCTTGTTTGTGACTTGGTCACTGTTTTTTGAATTTCAGATGTTGATTTTTAAGGACTTTCAATTAATTGCATGTCTGTTTGCATGGTATTCGTATTATTAAATTGATTGATTTTAGAACTGGCGAATATGATATTTTTGATAAACATTGAACCAAATTTTTTTTTGGTAAAAGATTTCGATGCAGATGGATTCTTATTCAGTTTCTATTGATTGAATTGACACGATTCCCATTAAGAGGTGATGGATTTTGACATCACAATTGCCGGTGGGAATCTGGATTTTTTCCCCTTGGATTAGGTCTTTTCCTTGGTTGTTTTTTACGCCTTTCTTTTATGGTTCAAAGAGAATAGATTAAAAATGCACACAGACTGTGTGACACGAGTTTTTCGTATGATCTCAATTGCGGTCCCGCGGAACAAGGTAGACTTGAGGTAATGAAGTAAATTCGAAATCTCAAATCTATAAAATGGTCGTCAAAGTCAATTGAGAATCTCAAATCTATTGTTGGTCAATGAAGTAAATTCGAAATCTCAAATCTAAGTAACAAATGAAGTAGATTTAGAATTAAATTTAATACAGAGGTGGTCAATGAGGTAAGAACTGTTGGTAAGATGGTCAAGGACTAAATTAGGAAATCTAGTTGATTAAGGAAACCAAGTACTTGTGTCATAAGTATAGAAGCTTAAGAAGTTTGTTCTTAGAGCTAAGATCAGGAAACCCTATACTTGTAGGAAAGTATTCCTTGTTAAGGAATGTGTCCACTCCTATTGATGTGTATAAATAGCCATAGAGAGAACCAGAGATGACACACCAGAACTTAGTAAGAGTTCTCTTCTTCTCGTCTAAAGGCTTTGTATATTCCAACCTATACGGTGATATATAAAATTGCGTATTCCTTCCCGAGGATTAAACCTCGTTAAATACTTGTTCTTCTTGTGTATGGGATTGTGTTCTTGGCGATATTGAGATACCTCGTAGTAGTGCAAACCTAACGCTTCCGCATGCTTTGGCGAAACAATTGGTATCAGAGCAAGGATAGGCTCTTGGATACGGGTACTCAAATTGAAGTTGAAGTAAAGGTATTTTTTTTCCCGAAGATTGCTTGAGGTAATACTAATCTCAAAGGTTCTGTTTTTTTATCTATATTTGGTTGTTTAAGAACAATGGTTGACGGAGATAAACCAGTTGATCCGAAAGATCCTTTAGGAGAACATTCGGAGTCCACAAGTAAAGATAAAGAAACAAAAGAAGAAATACTTCATTCACATAGATCACAACTCTAGGTAGAAAAGTTTACAGGAACCAATAACTTTGGTTTATGGAGAACAGACGTAATGGATGCTCTTGTTCATCTTGACCTAGAAGAAGCTCTAGAAGGTCAACCAGTGGAGATGTCTGATAAGCAGTGGAACAAGATGAATAAATCATGTCTTGCTTCGATACAAGGGTGTTTAGCAACTGCAGTAAGAGTTAATTATCAGCACGAGACTTCAGCTAAGGATCTCTGGGAAAAGCTAGAGAAGGAATACCTTGTGAAGAACGTGGACAATAGGATACATCTTAAAAGGAATTTGTATTGCTATAACATGAAGAGAGGTGCAACCCTAACCGAGCACCTAGATTCATATAATAAACTTCTTGCTGAGTTGGTTAACTACGATGAGAAGATCAACGACGAGGAACACGCTTTGTGTTTGATAAACTCTCTTCCTGAAAAGTATGAACCCGTGATTAAAGATTTAATGCACGGCAAGGATAAGATGACATACGCTGAGGTCACTACAGCATTGCGTAGTGAGGAGTTCAGGAAGATGGATCGTGAAGACCTTTCAAGTGAAGCTAATAATGATTTGCTTCTTGCAATAGGTCGTTCATCAGACAGTAGAAAGAAGAATGGTTGTGATGGTAAAGGTAGAGGACGTTCTAAGAGTAGAACGCGACTGCAGAAAGATGAGTGTGCTTGGTGCCACGACTTTGGTCATTGGGCTAAGGATTGTACCAAGCGTAAGGAAAGAGAAGGAGATAATAGTAATACCGAGGTGAACATTGCTAAAGGTAATGAAGAATCAGATGATGCTTCTGATTTCTCGCTAACTGTGACACCATCAGCTTGTACTATTACATATGGTAGATGGGTATTAGATACTGGAGCAACGTATCATATATGTCCATATCGGGACTGGTTCTCAAGTTTTGAAGAGCTTGATGGAGAAGTACGTATGGGAAACAATCATAACTGCAGGGTGATTGAGATTGGTAGTGTTCGTATCAAGATGCATGATGGTATGGTTTGAGAACTGAAGGAGGTAAGATTTGTATCTGCCATAAAAAAGAATCTGATTTCACTCGGAACTTTGGAAGCTAAGGGCTATAAGATAGTCGCTGAAAATGGTGTTCTAAAGGTAATCTCTGGATCTATGGTAATCATGAAGGGCACACGTCATCATAATTTGTACTACTTGATTGGGAGTACAACAACAGGGGATGTGTCTATTTCTGAACACATAGAGAGTGCAGCTGCCGAGAAGACAAATCTATGGCACATGAGACTTGCACATCCAGGTGAGAATTCGTTTCATAGGTTGATTCAACAAGACTTGTTGAAAGGTGCTATTTCCTGCAAGTTAGAATTTTGTGAACATTGTGTTAAGGGAAAGACAACAAGAACAAGCTTTGGCACAACTATCCACAATACTAGTGGAGTTCTTGACTATGTTCACTCAGATGTTTGGGGTCCTTCCAAGAATGCATCATTGGGATGGAAACATTGGTTTGTGTCGTTCATTGGTGATTATTCTAGGCGCGTATGGGTGTACACCATGAATCATATGGATGAAGTCCTAGAAATCTTTGTGAGGTGGAAAAAGGCAACTGAGACTCAAACTGACAGAAAGATCAAAGTACTACGTTCGGACAATGGTGGAGAGTACAAGAGTGATCCGTTCTTGCAAGTATGTCAGGATGAGGGGATAAAGGGGCACTTCAAAGTTCAAAAGACACCGCAACAAAATGGGGTAGCTGAATGCATGAATCGTACTTTGCTGGAGAAGGTATGATGTATGTTATCTAATGTTGGATTAGGTAAGGCGTTTTGGGCTGAGGCAGTTACGTATGCGTGTTTCCTCATTAATATGTTGCCATCAGCTGCATTAGAAGGTAAAACTCCTATGGATAAATGGTTTGGTAAACCAGCTTATGATTATGACTCAATTCATATCTTTGGTTGTCCTGCGTGGTATCATGTTAGTGAAAACAATCTTGATAGCCGTGCCGTGAAAGGAATCTTTGTGGGTATGAAAAATGGAGTAAAAGGGTTCAAGATTTGGAATCCAGTTGAGAAGAAGATAGTCATGAGTAGAGATGTCACATTTGATGAGATGTCTATGGTAAAGTCTTGGGGTTCTCGGCAGGTGGAGAACAGAAGCACCAGTACTAGTGAGCCTTGAAGCAGGTGGAGATTGGTGCAACTCCACCAATTCCAGTTAAGTCTGTATCTGTTGAGAATACTTCTGAAGACATTGGGTCCGCAAGAGAAGTATCTACTGAAGTTCCAATTGATAGTGACGCTGTTGAGGAAGAGGAACACGAGTCATTAGAAGATACAGAAGCTACGGTCACGGAAACCATAGCAACCAGCACACCAAGAAGATCAACCAGGAAGCCTGGTTGGATGAATGATTACATTACTTATGCATTACCAGTTGTTGAAGATGGTACTCCTACTTCCTATTTAGAAGTTGTACGTAGTGCAGAGTGTAAAGAATGAGAAGGTGCAATGCAGGACGAGATGAAGTCTCTTTACAAGAATGGCACATGGATTCTTATGAAGCTTCCGAACGGTAAGAAGACCATAGGGTGCAAGTGGGTATATGCTAAGAAAGAAGGATCTTCGGTGAATCGAGTTCTCTACAAGGCAAGGTTAGTTGCAAAATGTTATTCCCAAAGAGAAGGGATTGACTACAATGAGGTGTTCTCTCCGGTGGTAAAACACTCATCAATCCGTATTTTGTTGGCCTTGGTAGCACAATATGATTTATACCTAGTTCAGCTAGATGTTAAGACGACGTTCTTACATGGGGATCTAGAAGAGGAGATCTATATAACTTAGCCGAGTGGGTTCAAGGTTGCTGGAAAAGAAGATTGTGTATGTAAACTGAAGAGATCGTTGTACGGGGTAAAACAGTCTCCAAGACAATGGTACAAGCGATTTGACCAGTTTATGATAGGCCAAACATACACAAGAAGTCACTATGACCATTGTGTATACTTTAATAAGACACGTGATGGGTCTTTCATATATTTGCTCTTGTATGTCGATGATATACTGATTGCATCGAATAACAAGAAAGAGATTGATAATTTGAAGAACAAGTTGTCATCTGAGTTTGAGATGAAAGATCTGGGAGAAGCTAAGAAGATTCTTGGCATGGAGATTCAACGTGACAAAGAGAAGGGTAAAGTTTGTTTGTCTCAAAAGGCATATTTTAAGAAAGTGTTACAGAAGTTTGGTGTCTACGAAGGAACTAAATCTGTAAGTACTCCCCTTGCTGCTCATTTTAAGTTGAATGCTCGTATGTCTCCCACTACTGAAGAATATCGAAAGTATATGGCCCAAGTCCCATATGCTAAAGCTGTTGGTAGCTTGATGTATACGATGGTATGTACACGGCCGGAAATTGCACATGCAGTTAGTATCGTCAGTCGTTATATGCATTGTCCTGGTAAGGGAGATTGGCATGCTGTGAAATGGATTTTGAGGGATAGAAGTAACAATCAGTTGTGTGTTGGGTATGTGGATTCTGAATATGTGATAGACGCATTTATGTGTCTATTTGTTCTCATTTACATGTATTGTTAGTGCTCGTTTTTGTACTTATTTGGTTATTTTGCGCTTTTGTAGGTGTTTTTGGAGAAATAAGCTTTTGCGGCGAAATGGGCTCTAAAAGTGGTATTTACACCCCGGGAGGAACTACCAGAAGTATGTTGGAGACACCCCAGAAATACCCAGAAGGAACCCTGAAAAAGTGCGGAAAACATACCAGAAGAATTGCTAAACGCACCCCTAAGTTAAATAAGGGGCACCCCATTTCATGGCATGTACTAAAGGGACTCTCGAACTGGATAAGGGGGAGGCCTTCTTCACGTTTCAAATAGCAAAAATGGAGGGAAAATTCATGCATCGTCTGGCAGATTTGGAGATCGAATTTCGGACGTGATTTTAGGAGATTCAATTGATGTATTTGGTACGTATGGACTCTGCATGACAAAGCAGGCCTGGTACATGTGTTTGGATCGATCAGATTTGGCTGCATAATTGTGTGGCAGCAAAACAGAGGAGCAAATATCACGGACATCGTAATTCGTTGATGGGTGGAGATTTAGTCGGATTTTCTGCTTAGATTGGATTGGTATGACCATGTTTCAGTTAAAGAAGGAATGTACAACGATCAAATTCGAAAATAGAGGAGGAAATCACCGAGTTAGCTTAATCAGAGACGCGTAAAAAAAAAGAAGATAAGACCGAGACTTATTAGAAATATTCTCGGATTTACTCGAGATATTTGGTTCTGAAAGCTATATAAGAGTTGGGTCGAATCAGAAAAAATATAGAAAGTTTAGGAGAGAGTTTAGAGGTTCGTAGAGAAGAGAAGAAGAAGTTACAGGAAGTTATACCCTGCTGTTGCTGCTGCTCGAGGAGGAAGAAGAAGACGAAGAACAGACTCGCAGAGTCAGTCGTTCTTCAACAGTCTTAACAGCAGTACCCGGATGTCGTTCTTTTACAGCAGCAGAGATATATCGTTTATAAACTGCACTTGCTTTGTAACAGTGACGCTGTAACACCATTACAGCGTTGCAAACTTCATTTCTACACTATTTCATCAATAAAAACACCTATTAAGCCATGAATAAATCTTTTGATCATATTTTTGAGATGAGGAGCTAAACCCCTTAGCCGAGGCGACGGAGGAAGCCATTATTCCAGATTAATTGGTATAATTCTATTTTTTATTATTTATTTGGAATATTTTTATATGATTATTTGCATAAAACTAATATAGATAAATTCATTTTTATTGAGTAGTTGTGAACTGTTTTGATGAAGCATGCTTAGTTTTAAAACTGTTGATGTTTCATGCTTTGTGATTACAACTATTACTTCAAAAATCTATTAGAGGCAAATATTAGAATCACTTTAAAAGAAAAATTGCATGAATATTGATTAGAGTTTATCACTTAATTGGTTAATGGTGGAATCCAGAGTCTTGGTGTTTTCTTTACAACTTTGAAACAACTTTATTTGAGTATTTTAGTTTAATTTAAATATGAATTTTTTTTTTCTTCACAAGTCTGAAAAGACCCCGTTTTACCATTATTACTACAACACTTTGAAAAACCATCAAATTTTGGCGCCGCCAACGCGGATTTGTGTTTAGGCTAGAGTTTTTAGATTTATTTTTGCTTTTTATTATTTTTTATTTTCATTTTTTCTTTTTACGTTTCTTTGGGTGTGTCTTTGATTTACAGGTTTGAAGTTGGATACTAAGGACTTGGAAGAAAGCTTAAAGCTAAAAGAGAAGAAAAAAGAAGACATTTTTTTTTTGGATATTTTTTTTTTAGAATTGTATTAGGAAATATTTTGTAATTTTCTTTTTCTTTTTTCACTCTATTTTTGGACTTTGGACTGTGAACTTTTGGACATTTTATTTTTATTTTGTATACCCTACGGAAGGGTACCCTTAAATATAAACTGTTTGCAGGGAAGGACGACGATTACAATATCGTCTCAGCCCCTCGGGTTCGTACATGACATAGGAGTCATGGCCCAAGTCGACTACATCGGTTCTTCGCCCATCTGGTACGGGAGGTAAAATTTTAATCACACGCGAATCTCCAGCAAGCGGGTTTACTGTTTTCCTTAAGGTGATTATTCATTGAGGACTGAACCGGTTGTTTTTAATTTCCTAGTAAAGGGCAAGAACTGGCCATATAAGATAAGGGTTCGGATTTCATCACCGTTCCCTTCTTGCCTACCTTAGAAAAACGAAACCAAACGCGAACCTAAGCCTAAAATTTTAACTAGAACGAGACCTATAGGGTAACGAGATTAACAGGAAAGTCATTTGAAAAATATTGGTTACTCTTTTAAGCATACTTCGAAGTTTTTGATGGTTTCTGTAAGTTGAATGTGTGACTGCGCCGCCTTGTAATACCGGTGAGGTCTTGGGTATCAAAGCTCCACTAAGATTCCCTCGCCTCTATTCAACTTACTTTAACTCGGATTGATTCCAGAGGGGTTTGCTTAAATTGTAACGAATTCCCTTTCGAAGGATTAGAAGCTGGTCTAGAAACAATCTAAGTGGAGCCATCATGCTTTTTGTTTACTAGAAATCAGTAGGTTTGCTGTGGTGGAGTCAGCCTTGTTTGTGTTTGCATAAAACTTCCCTTCCTTTTTAGGACTTTTCTTTTTAATTTTGTTTTTCTAGTGTATGCCCGAGTTAGAAAACGGGGTTGGAAAAGAAACACTCTAGGTCGTTTGATTAGTGACAAACCTAGTAGTTCTTCTTGTGAAAGCGGGGAGCTCTAAGACTCTTCTTTTGAGAGCCCCGTTTTTGGAAACTTCAGTTTTGAGAATCTGTCTCTTTGTGAGGAAAGTACCCCTAGTACTTCTGCTGTGACAACAATGGCAACTTTGAAAGATTACATGTTCCCAACTAGGTCCAACCGAGCTTCGTGCATTAAATTGCCAGCCACTACGGCTAATTTCGAGATAAAACCTAGTATTCTTCAGATGATCCCTATATTCTTAAGAAAAGATGATGAGAACCCTTATTTCCATATTAGGGACTTTGAGGAAATCTGTGGGACAATTAGAATAAAAGACCTTACTGATGAAGTCTTGAAACTTAAGATGTTTCCCTTTTCCTTGAGAGTTAAATCCAAGACCTAGCTGAACAACCTACCATCTGAATCCATTGAAACATGGCAAGAACTTATTGCTGCTTTCTATATGAAATTCTACCCTGAGCATAAAACTGTAGTTGTTAGGCAGAAAATTAGTGCTAGTGTGCAACAAGAGGGAGAGTCTTTTTATAGGTTTTTATAGAGATTCAATGATCTCCTATCTCAGTGTCCTCACCATGGATTTGATAATATGAAACTCGTACAAAATTATTTATGATGGTTTAGACTATTCGACCAAAGCTATGGTTGAGTCTATGTGCGCTGGTGAGTTCACTAGTAAAAATGCTGATGATTCTTTTACCTTTTAGGAGCTATCGCTGAAAAATCCCAACAGTGGAAATATTGTGTTGAAGCCCCTAAAAGACTCTTGGTCAATAGAAGTAGCACCAATGTGGTAGACACAAGCTTTGGGTCAGATGTTAAGTTTGCTGCTTTGTCTAGAAGGTTAGAAGCTTTGAAATTGAATCAGTCTAAACATAGGTCTCTTGTTGAACCTGATGATAGGAATAATGTCTCTCAAGTCTCTAGTTGTGGAGTAGAACCCAATAACTCGTTTTGGGAAGGTCCGGTTAGTGAAGAACAAGCCCATGCTGTCTATAACAACGCTAGGTTTGAGAATCGTCAGAAGTTTGACCCATACTCAGAGACCTATAACCCTGGTTGGAGAAACCATCCTAATTTCTCTTGGTCTAAGGGCCAAAGTCAAGGCCAGTCTAGCAATTCTCAGCCTCCCCCAGGTTTTGTTTTTAAGAACTCTTCAGGTCAAACCCAGTTTCAGAACACTTCCGAGAAAAAGATCTCTACCTTAGAAGAAACTCTCACTATGTTAGCAAATAACCATGACATGTTATCAAAAAACCACCTTATCTTTCAACATGAAACTAGGTAGGAGTTGATGAATAATTCCCAGAGTCTTGCCAAATTAGAACTTCAAGTAGGACAAATAGCTATGTTTATAAGTGAGAGAGAAGATGGAAGGTTCCCTAGTCGTACTGATCCTAACCCCAAAGGAGAGAAATCGTACAATCATGTGAATGCTGTCACAACCCTTAGGAATGGAAAGAAGGTTGACAACAAGGTTTCCATGCTTGATAGTGAACATGCTGTAGTTCAACCGTCTGAGCCAGAGAATGAAGAGACTGATAGAGTCTCTAAAAAGACCAATGAGGGTCATGTTGAGCATGACTTTGTTCCCAGAGCCCCATTCCCACAGCTGCTAGTTCCCACTAAGAGGGAGTCTAACTTTAATGATATATTGGAGGTTTTTAAGCAGGTTAATATCAACCTTCCATTATTAGATGCAATTAGGCAGATTCCCTCTTATGCCAAGTTCCTTAAGGACTTGTGTACACGAAAGCGTAAGCTCAGTGTCCAGAAGAAAGCCTTCATAGCTAGTCATGTGATTTCTATTATTCAGAATACCATTACTCCTAAGTATAAAGACCCAGGATCCCTTACCATTGCTTGTAAAATAGGTAAGTACCGTGTTGAGAAAGCATTGCTTGACTTAGGAGCCAGTGTGAACTTACTGCCATACCATGTGTACCTTAAGCTAGGACTTGGTGAGATGAAACCTACTCAGATGACACTTCAGTTAGATGATAGGTCCGTTAAAATTCCTCGTGGTGTGATAGAGGATGTTATTATTGAGGTCGACAAGTTTATTTATCCAGTGGATTTTTTTATCCTAGATACCAACCTGTCCCTGACCCAGAGAACCAAATACCAGTGATTTTAGGTCGCCCGTTTTTAGCTACATCCAATGCGATAATTAATTGTCGAAATGGTATTATGAATTTGTCTTTTGGTAATATGACCATTGAGCTGAACATTTTTAATATTAGTAAGCTACCCTCGGAACTAGATGATTCAATCATAGCATAGGTGAACATGATAGAAACATTATTCGAGGAGTCATTACCAAATACTTTGTTAGAAGATCCATTAGAGAAATTCCTAGCTCACTTTGGGATTGATTTTGATGATGATAATGTGATTAATGAGGTGAATGCTTTGTTAGATTCAACCCCTTTGTTAGATACTAGTAATGGATGGAAACCTAAGTTCGAACAACTACAAGTTTCTAAGTCTGCCATAGTTCCTTCTTTAGAAGAGCCTCCTAAGTTGGACCTAAAACCATTGCCAGATACCCTGAAGTATGTGTTTTTAGGCCCGTCCGAGACTTCACCTGTGATTGTTTCTTCCGACTTGGATAGATATCAGGAAAGTGGGCTAGTAACCGTCCTTCAAAACAACAAGGAAGATTTAGGGTGGACCATAGCAGACATTAAGGGTATAAGTCCTACTGTTTGTATGCATCATATTTATTTAGAGGAAGATACCAAACCTTCTAGGGAGATGCAACGTCGACTAAACCCTAATATGAAAGAAGTAGTTCGAACTGAGGTTCTTAAGCTGTTAGATGCAGGCATTATCTACCTCATTTCAGACAGTAAGTGGGTCAGCCCCGTTCAGGTTGTTCCCAAGAAATCGGGTATTACTGTATTCCAGAATGATAACAATGAGTTAATCCCGACCCGAGTGACCACGGGTTGGCGTGTTTGTATTGACTATAGGAAATTGAACAAGGTCACTAGGAAAGACCACTTTCCCTTTCCTTTCATCGACCAAATGCTAGAGAGATTAGTTGGACGTAGTCACTATTGCTTCTTAGATGGCTACTCTGGCTATAATCAGATTGTTATTTCTCCAGAAGACCAAGAGAAAACCACTTTTACCTGTCCCTTTGGTACCTTTGCGTATAAACGCATGCCTTTTGGGCTTTGTAATGCCCCTACGACTTTTCAATGTTGTATGATGAGCATATTTTCTGACATGGTAGAACGGTTCTTAGAGGTCTTTATGGATGACTTTTCAGTGTTTGGTTCGTATTTCGATGAGTTCTTGCATCATTTGTCATTAGTTTTGACTAGGTGTAAGGAGAAAAATTTAGTGCTTAATTGGGAGAAATGTCATTTCATGGTTCGTACAGGAATTGTTTTAGGGCATATCGTATCTTCTAAGGGTATAGAGATAGATAAAGCAAAAGTTGACCTTATTAAAACTTTACAGGTCCCTAAAATCGTAAGAGATATTAGGTCATTCTTAGGGCATGCAGGTTTTTATCGTCGATTCATCAAGGATTTTAGCTTAATTTCTAGACCTCTTTGCAATTTACTTGCAAAAGATGTTAAGTTTGTCTTTGATGATGCTTGTTTATAAGCTTTTGAGAAGCTTAAAACCTTACTCACTACCGCTCCCATAGTCCAGGCACCTAACTGGAACTTACCGTTTGAGATTATGTGCGATGCTTCAGATTATGCTATAGTTATTGTTTTAGGACAGCGAGAAAACAAATTACTTCATGTGATTTATTATGCTAGCAAGAATCTGAACGATGCCCAGCTGAATTACACAACTACCGAGAAGGAATTGTTAGCCATCGTGTATGCCTTGGATAAGTTTAGATCCTACCTATTAGGTTCTAAAATCGTAGTCTATACCGATCATGCTGCTTTGAAATACCTTTTGTCTAAGAAGGATACCAAACCTAGACTAATTAGATGGATCCTTTTGTTACAAGGATTCTCTCCAGATATTAGAGACAAAAAGGGTGCAGAAAATGTAGTAGCAGATCACTTGCCTAGGCTAGTTTTTAGTTCCCCAAATGATTCCCTTCCTATAAGGGATAGGTTTCCTGATGAACAACTGTTCGTTGTCACCCAATCACCTTGGTATGCGAATATTGAACTATCTTTTTACTGGTCGAAAGCCACAACATTGGGGTAAACAAGATTGTTCTAGGTTTCTAGCCGAGGTTAAGCACTTATTTTGGGATGATCCTTATTTTTTTAAGTATTGTCCAGACCAGATTATTAGGAGATGTATACTGGAGAGTGACCAGTCCAGTATTATTTCCTTTTGTCATGATCATGCTTGTGGAGGTCACTTTAGTGCTAAGAAGACTGCTGCTAAGATATTGCAGTGTGGATTCTATTGGCCTTCGTTGTTTAAAGACTCCCACAGTTACCGTGTTACTTGTGAGCGATGCCAGAAATTAGGAACCATTTCTCGTAGGAACATGATGCCCTTGAACCCTATTTTAGTTATTGAGGTCTTTGATGTGTGGGGTATCGACTTTATGGGTCCGTTTCCTAATTCTTTTGGTAACCTTTATATCCTTGTCGCTGTAGACTATGTCTCTAAGTGGATTAAGGCGGTTGCGTGTAAAACCAACGACCATAGGGTTGTGATCGAGTTCTTTGAAAGAAAATATACTTACAAGTTTTGGTACACCGCGAGCTATAATTAGTGATAGAGGGTCGCACTTTTGTAATGGACCTTTTAGGCTTTTGATGAAGAAATATGGTATTAAACATAAGGTAGATACCCCGTATCATCCACAAACTAGTGGTCAGGTAGAGGTTTCCAATAGGGAGATTAAACGTATTTTAGAAAAAACAGTTAATCCTAATAGGAAAGACTGGTCGTCGAGGCTTACTGATGCCTTATGGGCTTACCGTACTGCATTTAAGACACCCATTGGAATGTCACCTTATCGTTTAGTATTTGGAAAGGCATGTCACCTGCCTGTTGAGTTAGAGCATAGAGCCTATTGGGCTATTAAGCAGGTTAATTTTTCACTTGACAAGGCAGGAGCTCACAAAAAGCTCCAGCTCAATGAGTTGGACGAGATTCGTAGAGATGCATACGATAGTGCTAAGGAGTATAAGAACAAAATGAAACTTGTGCATGATAAGAATATTTTACGAAAGTCATTTACTCCAGGTCAAAAAGTTCTTTTGTATGACACTCGTTTGCATCTATTTCCCGGGAAGTTGCGCTCTCGGTGGACCGATCTTTTTGTAGTCCGTACTGTTTTTCCTCACGGCGCTGTTGAGATTGAGACACCAGATGGTAGTAGTTATTCGAAGGTTAGCAGTCAGAGATTGAAGCCCTTTTTAGAGCCTTTTCCTATAGGTGACGTTGAGGAGGTCCCTCTGGAGGACCCTGTTTACCTTGATTGACCATCGAGGCGGTTTGTATATTGTATAATATTTTTGTGGCTTTTGGTTCCACTCCACCCAGGTACTATCTTTCCAAACTTCTCTATTTACTGATTCCTCATGTTATTTTCACTTTTGATACTGTTCTTTCATTAGAAACATTGAGGACAATGTTTGATTTAAGTTTGGGGTGGGGAATAAACACTTTTTGTCACGTTTTTGCAATAAATAAACTCCAGAACCTAGAAATTTATGCCTATTAAGGATAGCACTAACCAATCTAAGTGGATGGAAGCATTTTGGTTTTAGGAGTTGAGGAACCAATCTGACTAGATGGAAACATCTAAAGAGTCTATTCATAAAAGCACATAGCTCAGGTGTTGGAAATAACATGATAGTTTCACCATATCTCGTTGAGTCCTTTTCACTTTTGTAAATACCACTTTTCGATCCCATTTCGCCGCAAAAGCTTATTTCTCCAAAAACACCTATAAAAGCGCAAAATAACCAAATAAGTACAAAAACGAGCACTAACAAAACATGTAAATGAGAACAAATAGACACATAAATGCGTCTATCAAATACCCCCAAACTTATTATTTGCTAGTCCCGAGCAAATCAAAACTAAAAAATAAAATCCTAACTCACTAGGTGTCTCTAGTGACCGAGTTAATCTCGGGAGGGTTTACCAGAGTTGTACCCACAAAACCTTCACTCCAGACCCTAGCTATCTACGCAGAACCTTGGAAAGCACTAAAGAACCTCCTTGGTTGGCATACTTATTGATTATGGGAGGAAGTACCCTGACGCGAAATTCCAATTGTTGTACACGAGTTTGAACTCAAGCATACTAAAATTCATATAAGTGACATAGCTCTACTAAAATACTTTCACTATGGACATCATATTCGGAGTCAACAAATCACATGGATAGATTAAAAGATGGATATAGAAAAACATAGATGGTTTTGATGTTGACTAAGTGAACGGTGTTTCTCATATCTGTTTGAAGGCCTCTGCTAAGATGAAGCTAACCTAAATGACTGAGTTACCGGTCTGACTAATATCAACACACTGACATATACAAGGGTACCAGTGGTCGACTTTATTGAATTTTATTCCGTTTGGTCTAATGGTCTGGTCTCAATTTTTTTTTTTTTTCATAACATTTTTCTTTTTTCTCTTTTTTTTTTTCAATATATATTTTTTTCTTCTTTTCATCTCTTTTTTTTTTTGGTATCTCAATTACTCTATTTCAGCCTAGCAATGGTAACAACTTGAATCGTGAGCCCTACCTAACCACTTAGAGAAACATAGTTTAAAATGAAAAAAAATAAAAACAGAAGTGAAAAGGACTCAACGATATAACTTTTTCATTTTAAACTATGTTTCTCTAAGTGATTAGGTGGGGGCTCACGATTCAAGTTGTTACCATTGCTAGGGTGAAATAGAGTGATTGAGATACCAAAAAAAAAATGATGAAAAGAGGAAAAAAATATATATTGAAAAAAAAAGAAGAGAAAAAACAAAAAATGTTATGAAAAAAGAAAGAAAGAAAATTGAGACCAGACCATTAGACCAAATAAAATTCAATAAAGTCGACCACTGGTACCCTTGTATATGCCAGTTGTGTTGACCTAGAGTTAGGGTTATTGACCACTGGTTTCCTTGTATATGCCTGTGTGTTGATATTAGTCAGACCGCTAACTCAGTCATTTAGGTTAGCTTCATCTTGGCAGAGGCCTTCAGACAGATATGAGAAACACCGTTCACTTGGTCAACATCAAAACCATCTATGTTTTTCTATATCCATCTCTTAATCTATCCATGTGATTTGTTGACTCCGAATATGATGTTCATAGTGAAACTATCTTAGTAGAGCTCTGGCAGTTATATGAATTTTAGTATGCTTGAGTTCAAACTCGTGTACAACGATTGGAATTTCGCGTCAGGGTACTTCCTCCGATAATCAATAAGTATGCCAACCAAGAGGTTCTTTAGTGATTTCCAAGGTTCTGCGTAGATAGCTAGGGTCTGGAGTGAAGGTTTTGTGGGTACACCTCTGGTAAACCCTCCCGAGATTAACTCGGTCACTAGGGACACCTAGTGAGTTAGGATTTTATTTTGTAGTTTTGATTTGCTCGGGACTAGCAAATAATAAGTTTGGGGGTATTTGATAGATGCATTTATGTGTCTATTTATTCTCATTTACATGTATTGTCAGTGCTCGTTTTTGTACTTATTTGGTTATTTTGCGCTTTTGTAGGTGTTTTTGGAGAAATAAGCTTTTGCGGCGAAATGGGCTTGAAAAGTGGTATTTACACCTCGGGAGGAACTACCAGAAGCACCCCAGAAGTATGTTGGAGACACCCCATAAATACCCCGGAGGAACCCCGAAAAAGTGCGGAAAACATCCCAGAAGAATTGCTAAATGCACCCCCTAAGTTGGATAAGGGGAACCCCATTTCAGGGCATGTACTAAAGAGACTGTCGAACTGGATAAGGGGGAGGACTTCTTCACGTTTCAAACAGAAAAAATGACGGGAAAATGCATGCAGCGTCTGGCAGATTTGGAGATCGAATTTCGGACGTGATTTTAGGATATTCAATTACAGTATTTGGTATGTATGGACTCTGCATGACAAAGCAGGCCTGGTACATGTGTTTGGATCGAACCGATTTGGCTGCATAATCGTGTGGCAAGAAAACAGAGGAGCAAATATCACAAACATCGTAATTCGTTGATGGGTGGAAATTTAGTCGGATTTTCTGCTTAGATTGGATTGGTATGACCATGTTTCAGTTAAACAAAGAATGTACAACGATCAGATTAGAAAATAGAGGAGGAAATCACCGAGTTAGCTTAATCAGAGACGTGTAAAAAAAAAGGAAAGAGAAGACCGAGACTTATTGGAAATATTCTCGGATTTACTCGAGATATTTGGTTCTGAAAGCTATATAAGAGTTGGGTCGAATCAGAAAAAATATAGAAAGTTTAGGAGAGAGTTTAGAGGTTCGTAGAGAAGAGAAGAATAAGTTACAGGAAGTTATACCCTGCTGCTGCTGCTGCTCGAGGAGGAAGAAGAAAACGAAGACGTTCAACTACAGGGTATGTATTTACCGTAGCAGGGGCATCAGTAAGTTGGAGATCAATCTTGCAGTCTACTGTGGCGCTTTCAACTACGGAGGAAGAGTATATGGCAGTGACTGAGGCATTTAAGGAGTCTATATGGTTACAAGGTTTGCTAGATGACTTAGGAGTTGTGCAAGACCAACTGCATGTGCATTGTGATAGTCTATGTGCAATTTATTTGGATAAGAATCAAGTGCATCATGCTATAACCAAACATATAGATGTACGATTTCACTTTGTGAGAGAAATTCTTGAAGAAGAAGATATTCTACTTGTGAAGATCAATACCAAAGACAATCCAGCTGATATGTTGACTAAAGTAGTATCTGGGATCAAGTTTCGACATTGTTTGAAATTGATCCACATCCTTCCAGTTTGGTGAAAGGCCCTATTTGGGGTAAAGGTTCTTATGAATCTGTTGGAGGTCTTCTAGCAAGGCCATTTAAGAGAACTACGGTTGGGTTTAATTCTTATTGAGGATACGTAGGCAGCCAATGATGGTTCAATCGACGTTGGAAGATGGAGGTGATTTAGTCTATTGATCGTCTCATGCATGAATACATGATCCTAGGTGGAGAATTGTTGGTAGGATGGTCAAGGACTAGATTATGAAATCTAGTTGGTTAAGGAAACCAAGTACTTGTGTTCTAAGTATAAAAGCTTAAGAGGTTTGTTCTTAGAGCTAATATTAGGAAACCCTATACTTATAGGAAAGTATTCCTTGTTAAGGAATGTGTCCACTCCTATTGATGTGTATAAATATCCATAGAGAGAACTAGAGATGACACACCAGAACTAAGTAAGAGTTCTCTTCTTCTCGTCTAAAGGCTTTGTATATTCCAACCTATACGGTGATATATAAAATTGCTTATTCCTTCCCGACGATTAAACCTCGTTAAATACTTGTTCTTCTTGTGTATGGGATTGTGTTCTTGGCGATATTGAGATACCTCGTCGTAGTGCAAACCTAACGCTTCCGCAGGTTTTGGCGCAACAAGAGCATCTCCAATGTTAAAGGTGAAAGTTATCCAATACGGGATCTTATCAATATTTTTTTTTAGAGTCATTCCTATGTGGCTAAAACAAATAAAAGCTGGACATTTTATTTCAAGTTTCATCTCCAATACTAAAGTCTTCCTACCCTAAATTCAATTTTGGAATAAGTTTTATAAGAGCATCTCCAATAGAAGGTGGAAGATTTATTTTTTTGGTGACACATAGGATTTTAGACCTTGATTTTAACTAAATCTATCTCCAACATTAGGTCCTACAAAATAGGAGTGATGAAACTAATTTTGAAGGTTTTGAAGAAAGTCTTATCTTGACCTCCGGAATGACCTTCATGACATATTTTTTAATTTAATAATTAATTAAAATACAATTAAACGGTTAAAAATTTATCACATAAGGTTTAATAAGGGTCAAACCTCTGTACTATTAGAGGTAGTTTATTAGTCATGGGGTTCTATATTTACTATATGTGCAGATCCTCCTAAATAAGAGCATCATTAGAAGGTGGAAGATTTATTTTTTTAATGACATGTAGGATTTTAGACCTTCATTTAAAACAAATCCATCTCCAACATTAGGTCATACAAAGAAGGAGGGATGAAATACTAATTTTGAAAGTTTTAAAGAAAGTCTTATTTAGACCTTCACAATGACCTCGATGTCATATTTTTGATTTTTAATAATTAATAAAATACAGTTAAACGGTTAAGATTTCATCGCATAAAAACTTTTAAGGGTCCAACCTCTACAGTATCGGAGATAGTTTATTAGTTACAGGGTCCTATATTTTCTCTATGTGTAAATCCTCCTAAATAAGGATCTTAATAAAAATTCCACGTAGGATTTTTAACATCCACTATTGGAGATGCTCTAAGGGTCTTAAAAAAAATCCATGTGGGATTTTTAAACCCGCTATTGGATATGCTCTAAGGGATCATAATTATGAGGAAAAAATATCTTTGAAATTATCACCCAATAAAAATATTTTCTAATTAAGAAAAAATCAATTTTGGAGTAAAAAATTGATGATGTGTCAATAGACCCAGAGTCATGAAGAAGGTGTCGTCTTCAGTAAAAGTAACATTGTTTATGGATATCTATGATGTCTTTGAGGCTTTTGGAAATGAAGGATTCAATTGCGTATCTAGAGCTATCTGATTGATTGCAACAAACGTTTCTGCTCGTTGATCCTTAGAGAGGTGTAGAAGTTTACATAGATTCTCTACTAAAAGATATGCTTCCTGGTCCACCGGAATTTTATTGGTGGTGAAGCTTCCAATTTTCGGAGGAGAGAGATCACCAACCAGAGTACCTGTTTCTTGTATTGGAGATCTCACATTTTCGGAAACGCCACGACGCCCTAACTCGTTAAGAAACCTTTGAAAAATGGGTAATACTTCATTCACATTGATTTCTATACGTGTGAGCCGTCTTGCCAGTTCCTCATGTGTTCTCATTAATTCATACATAGTGCTCTGAGGCCGCATTGTTCTGATTTCCTTTGCTGAACCATTGGCAAGGATTGGAGTAACATCTTCGCCGGTATCATTTGTATCACTGATACCAGGAGAGACAGAGCTGTTGAGATGACAAAAGTTGGAAATGGTTGAGTCTCGATTAAGACCAACCATTGTGAAGTTGGAGGGATTATGAATGGAAATGAGAAAATTGAAAGGGGAAATAGAGAAATTTATTTTGCAACCGAGAGATTAATCTCCCACTGTGGTCGCCAAGTTGTAGTAGGTAAAAACTGATTCTGCTGGAAATGGTAAAAACTGATTGGGTGTGCCGCCAAGAAACGAATCTAAACCCTAAACAAATGTACTGCACATGAGTACTTTAGATGCGAGAGATCAATCTGTACAATTCTGGCATAAACCAAGAAATGGCCGTTCCAGTCTTGATTCGGTCACAAAATTAATGTGAAGGGTTGATCTTAGGGAGGCAAGCGAAGAAGGTGTTGCGATCAGAATGATGAACTATGAAGGTGTGGTTGTTTTATGACTTGTATCAGAATGTGGAACTTGCTTGCGGAATGTAAGATATAATTTCTTGGTGTTTTCTGGATACTTGTGTTAATAACACTGTTGCTGGTTGAAATAGATTGAAAATCTATCTATACAAGTCATTGTCGAACACACCCTGATCTCATAGGAATTGGAAGCAGTTGAGTGATGGAGAAGTGGAGATCGTGTAGAATGGTGAAAACCACGTCCCTACTATGAGGGGAAGAATGGTTGGTTTTATTCCCACTACTTATATACCATCACTAACTTTCTTCCTTTCCTGACAATTTCTTTTAATGGGCGTGTTGCACGCCGCACGCTGTAAACTGCCAGACCAATACCATGATGAACATCCTCGAATTTGTGACATGTTTGATGTCTCGAGTATTTTGTAGAAAATATATAGCAAGTTGTTGAGTGGGTCTTGCTTGCAAGACCTAATTATTTTGACCAATCACGCGCAAGCTAGACAGTGGTTGGTCATATGTTACAAGTCAAGTTGTGAGACTTTCCACAAGGAATAGCATGGAATGCTCTTAGGTTAATAATTAAGTTATTTGTGAAATCGATGTTTATAAAATATCGTTGTAATCGATGCGTATAAAGCATCGCTTTTAAGCAAGCAGCTCAAAATAATCGATGCATATGAAGCATCGTTGTATAGAGCCTGTCTTGGTTGGTCGCGGAACTTAATGTCTTAAAAGGAGCATGACCGACCATCTTCAGGAAGCTTCCAGGAGCTATCTGTGTATATTAAATATGAGGTGGTCGGTCCCTATATGAGAATGATGGATAATATTCATTTTGACATCCTATTGGTTGGCCCAAATTAAATCTAAACCGTGTCTGAGATGATTTGCGACAGTTATTGGTTGCCGCTAATTTATTTAAGACTCTTAAGAGTAGCATGGCCAATAACTTCAGGCAGCCTCCAGGAGCCGTATGGGTAGGCTGAGGATTGACCAATAGGTTCTCATGGAAGAGGGGATATCGACGATCACGACGACATATCATTGGTTCCTCGAAACCAGATCTATGCTGGTTGATTCGGTTGGCAAAGTTGGATGGCCGAGTTCGCTTTTCAGAAGTTATGCATTGCCGTTAGTCGGACTCGAGTATTTTAAATCCATGTGGCCATCACTCTTTGGACGATCGGTTTGCGGCATTGCTGGCAGGTTTGAAGCAATACGATTGTTTGGAGCTACTGTTGAGCCGCTGGTGAGTATGCGCGCGCCTTGCTGGTCGCTTAAAATCATATCTATATCGGTCGATTCAGTTAGCGAATTGGACGGCCATGATTGATTTGAGACTTCCAAATGCAGTCTTAACCTAACTAAGACCCTCTTCAGGCCGCTCGACTAGCTTACTTTGGCTAGCAATTGTGGATGCTGGCTGCGGGATAGGAGAGTTATGATTGGCTGAAACAATAGAGGGTCCGCCGGTGATCATTGTGAAGCTTGTTTGATCGCGTCGGGAGAAGGCTAAGCTTGTTGAATCGGCCGGCGAAATCGTGTGGTCCTGATCTTTTTAAGACTGACATGGACAGTCTAGATTCAATTTCTTAAGGAATTAAGTGTGTCGACCAACCAACTTCCACCTTTCATTAAAAGTGTAGGATGCGTATTTAAAGCGATTTGATTGGTCAGTGGCAAAGAGGGTCCGAAAAGAATTAATATGTGGCATGGCCGGTTGGCCATGGGAGGCGCCAGCTAGCGCAAACCGGCCAGCCAAGCAGCGTGGCCGCACCCCTTTTTGCTGCTGCCTTTATTTGCCGCAATTTCCCTTTATTTCTTGTTTTCCAACCTTGGATATGATTTTTCTCCTACTAGTTCCATGATGGACTAATTTCCTAGTTTTCCTAGGTTTAGTTTCGACCAATAGGGATCGAGATATTGCGCATACTACAAAAAAAACTAATTTTTGTTAATTGATAAAATTAAAATTTTGAATTTTGCGAGCTGACACAAAACTAATCAAATTTGGTGAATTTTGTGCATTGACAGAAAAAATCACTAATTTTATTTCAGAGGGAAATGTAACTTGCGTGCCTCTGATTGAGTACTTCCATGCGCATCTTAATCCTGACACTTCGGGAAATTCATGCTACTCAGCTGCGAGAGAACATTAATTGTCATGTCATGTCAATATCAAGATTTCAGCTGGGGAACATAGCATAGAATAAATACTCAGCAAGCCATGCATTAGTGAATAATGCAGGTGGGAGTTCGAATAAAAGTTACAGAATATCTGGGATTTTTGCAACCAGCACTATTCTGAATAAATTTCATATATAAGTATACTGAATTGCTCAATACATATGTAAGTAAAGAGTCAAAGGCACTCATCACTTTTAAATGACTTTATTTATTTGCAGAACGACGACACATTAAATACAGGGTTTTATAATTTTAGCCCTGAACTAAAAACCACCATCAATAAGGGGAATCTGAAACCTACAATCACTTTATTAGTGGTAGCTCTTTCGATCATCAAAGAAAGGATTTCAATAATATACCATAATTAATATGTCTCTTATAGACAAAAACACCATGAATATCAAAAATAATATAAGGAAGAATCCTCTACAGTCTCTCACCTAAAATTTTGGAGAGGATTTTGTATCCCTCCATTTAAACTTATTGACCTGAAATTATCGAGAGAAATGTCACCTCTGCAATTTGGAATTAATTTTAAGTTAGTGCAATTCAATTTCCAGACAACATAAGAGGAAGACTCAAATTCCTTAACAGCTAACATTAGAACATGTTTGATGACCACACAATAGACCATGAAAAAATCTATGGTAAATATATCATGTATAGGGGCGTTATTAGTTCAAAAATGCGATACCATATTTTTCACTTCTTCCTCATTAAAATACTTTCCAAGGAAATTGCATCGAAAACAAAAATAGAAGGCATTTCTAAGTCTTCAAAGCTTGGCCTGATAAGTATTTTCTCAATGAACGGGTTTGAATAAAAATCTTTAGAACCTTCAAAAATATATCCTTTTCATAAGTAATAATAAATCCATCCATATTTAAAAAATTTAATTATACAACTAGATTTATGTTCTTGATCTAGTTTGAGTTACCTTATATCATAAGAGAATGTTCTCAAGAATAAACAAATAAGGTGCATTCAAGAGATAACTACCGTTAGTCAACCAAATAAATAATCAAATGCAATTCTAGTTTCCAAGCAACGGTACTAGTAGACGCTTCTTGATCCCAAAAAAGTAATTAAACTAGCGAATGTCGCCTAATTAGGTTACTCTCCTCTCCAAGATAGTATTACGAAAATACTATAAGTCGGATACACCAGAAACATCAAAGATGAAGTTTGTCTTGATAAGGATAAGTTTTTAAGAAGAACAAACTTCACTATTTATAGACCAGGGTAGTTTGGAAACCAAGGAATTTCCATAACCTAAGATATTCAAAAGATATGCAATAAAGCACCTAAATTCGGTTTTATGAATTCAAACCAATATCCAATTGTACAACCGAAATTTTAATGGACAAGTCAATATTACCTAGCAATTAACTAACATATATTTCCAGAGATATATTTTGATCTCTGGTAAAAAATATATATATATATTAATTTCAAAAATCTCAAAAAGATTCTCTATTAATTTCGGTTTGGGATCTCATCTTCAGTATCAAGGAATATCTTTGAACAATTAAGAAATAAGATTTTAGCAAATTTTCAAATTACTCAGTATGTCGACATCTTGAACTTTCCTATCTTGCAAACCCAATTTTCAAATCACACAAACCCTAAAGTGAATGTGACTTACAAAATCGGTTTTGCCGATGGGGACCGGTTATACCATGATACATAAATCAAGTTGGGATAAGTTGTACCTTGACTCCCAATATAGGTAGGGATCGGTTATACCTTGTTCTAAATAGATAATCGGTTCTACCTTGATTCTCTATACATCTTAGGATCGGTCATACATAAGATCTTCAACAAAATCCGAGACCATAATCCTTTTTTATTTTCTTTCGACTATGAAACAAGTTTATACGTCTGCTTCCTTAAACTTATGTCACTAAATATAGTTTCTATTATGTATGAAATTATACATATGTTCACTACACAAGCTAGTAACGAGTTACAAAGATTACGTTGATGGCGCAATTACGAAGTTCCAAAAAATAAACATTATACTTCGTAAATCAATAACCAATATAAAACGCTTATTACTTATTGATATATTGTTCCTTGACACATCACAATATGATGATCAAGTATATTATATTAAATTTTCACATGTATAAATTTGCGTGTTGTGTTTTCAATCATAAACGACTTGAAAGCAAACGATATACAAATGGAAAAAGACAAGTCATGTATTACTAACCTCAAGCGAAAGTATGATGTTATCGTCGTTGTAGGTACGTCTTCGGAATCTTCAGGTCTTCAGAGTAATTGTTGTATGTCTCAACATTTCTATACTTCATATTCTAACCTAATCAATCGACTTATGAGTTTTGGTACCAAATATGACGACCATCCTTGAAGAAAAATTCACGGCATAGGTTAATCCCTAGTATAGAAACAAAAGATACTAAATTATAATAAAACTATGAGAACTCATAAATACTAGCATTGATAAAGAAAATCCAATTATAAACAAAGTACGGGAGCCTACCGATAATAGTGTTGATGGACCATTTGCATATAATTCATCAACCCTTTATTCATTCTAGACGATAATATTATTTTTTTAAATATTTTGTAGTCATATATATATATATATATATATATATATATATATAATTATTGACATTTATTATTATAACCAGGACTTCCGTATTAAAAACCATAGCCATTTGTACTGTAATGATCGTCGTCAATATTCAAACCATAGCAGTTTGGATTCGTAATTTTTTTGTCAATATTTTCTAGGTCCTTGATCATGTTATTTTCATCAATAACTAGCACCCAATTAAAATGACTCGATATCCTTAATCCACCTTCATAAGGGAAGTGATTGCTACCCATTTGAGTCGAAGTGTGTCGTCCTTTGCTTTTACAGTTAGCAACTTCTCCACCCCATTTTATTGATGTTGTTAACTTTGATAATTCCGTGAAAAGAGAATTTGGAGAATAACCAACTGGAATACCTTGTAATTGTATCCACCAGTTTCCGCTACTTTGGTCCTGCCACGTTATTCAATGTTTTGTTTTGGATCAAAACTGATAATGGGTATGATAATTTGATCACTTCTATTGTAATGACCCGTCCCTCCACCGATACTGTCCCCACTTAGCCATTGTGGTTATCCGGCAGTGTAGGGTTTTCAACGGGCATCGCTGCGGTAATCCAGCAACAACTTCCCGGGAGGTCGCCCATCCCAGGATTGTTCCCGCCCGAGCACGCTTAATTGCAGAGTTTTCAACCAACTATGGAGCCAATTGTGCTGAAAAGATCCCGGTGTTAGGGAAGCACAAACCATTACTTATATTCCATTCGGCCAACCACTGCCGAATATCGGGGTATTACATCTATCTTCTTACCTTCTAAATACTAAATGTGGCATCTTTTTGGTTGCCATTAAAAGTGGACACCTCAGTGAAATTGCAACCAAGGGAGACATTCGACGATGTTTGCACAAAACCATCGCAAAGGAGGTTGTAGCAACCCGAGCTTATGTATCCATCCCTCTAACATGAAAAAAACAACTTAATAGTTTGATCTTCTTAAGAAAATGACACTAAACTATAATAGATGGCCTTCTAAGATAACGTCATCAACGGGCCATTCCATATAAAATAATGGGTAGTAATACTTATAGTCCATTATGTGAAAAATCTAGTCTAGTCGTCACCATAGATATTTGGGAGCACCTAATTAAAAATAAACTTGAAAGTTTTATTATGCCTACAAGAAGATATAAGTTCGTTTACATGAAATTTCGGACTACTTACTTGCCATCAAATATCAATAGTATTGAGATCTTTGTGTCCACCAGCTGTAACCAAAAATTGGGATAAACTCATTTCATTTGTTTCGGTAAATGGTTTCCAAAAATTTATTTTTGCTTGCGCTGCAAGAAAATTACCACGCGCCCTAATTACCGTGTACTTTAAAAACATGTTTTTTGATCATCACAACTATATATTTATACGTACAAAAAGTAAAATAATATAACAATGATATATGATTTATATATACCTCGTGGACCATATTTTCGTATGTAGTGTCGTTTGATCGTGATATAGCATGAGTTTTATAATGTGATAATCTTGGATGATGTTTCCGCAAGAGTACGTGGTTATAATTTTTTTCTGTCCTTAGAATAGGAATAGTTCTTCCTGTACATGATCCATACTTATGTCAAGTTTGAGTAAGTTTAATTGTCCCTAAATTATTTGTTTTCGTCCCTTTTTGGTACGAACTTGGTTTCATCTATTTCACAACAAATTAACTGGGTAATTTGTTAGGTGTTTAAAAGTATATATATTATCGTGAAAAAGTATGTAAAAATATTTAAAAAAAATTGTATTGTATGGTTAGAAAACAAATGATGATTAAGACTAGGTTGTATGTAAATATCATAATAATCAATAATTTCACCATTTTCAACCTACAAGATGGAGATCAATGACATAAGTACATATAAACAAGTACATCAAGATTCGTGATATCAAATGTATGCATTAGTAAAAAAAATATTATTATCGACTTGTTCACTGCTTTGATAATCGTTTTTCCTTCAACTAAGCCTTTATTAGAAAATATTGTTAATATGAAAAGCCAACATGTTAAGTTAATAATTTTGAACATTATTAACAGATAAATTACATAAATGTGATATGGTTGATGGCGAAGATTGATCATAAGATTATATATATGTGTATATGGTCGTATTCATTTATATAATATTTGATTTCCTTTTGTGTGCAATTTCTTTCTTGTAAAATATCCTATTCATTTATATCATTATGATTTTCTTAATTATGGTGATATACTTTATTGATTTTATCATAAATGCAAAAGGATATATGGTATGAGATTTCCACATGTTCTTAGCATTTATGTGTTTTTTAGATACATTCGAAAAAGTCAACTGGTTAGTGAAAGTACGACATTCACTTAGAATTCATGTGTTGTCAGGTTGATGGTGGTTTTTTGACAAGGGAAAAACTTGTAAAACTCGCCTTTGAACCTATATTAGAGACATAGCTATAATTATATACGTATTAGGGCTTCACCCAGCTGAACCCTCGGTATTCTTTATATGCTTATAAATATGTATAAATTCCTGACCTGACACCAGAATTATATATTCGTACTTCTACATTACATTCCACAAGAGAATTGAGAACGCGTATCGAGCTATGGATATATTGGCCTTGAATATGCCTGCAAGATTTTAGAGCTTCACTCGGTTGAACTCTAATTATTTTATGCACGGCCATATGAATTTCCATGCATTGATCAGTTCAAATTATAAATGATAAGATGAGGGTATCCAAATATACCTCAATCTAAAACTTTTCCACCTATAAGTCCTTTTTCCGAAAGTGATTGTCTATGGACTGAGTCGAGACAATACAACTAATCGGTTCACACTTCGTGTGATCCTCTGTGGATACAAGATCGAGACAATACGACAACAAGATAACTTGTGTGGTTGACTATGGATACAAGATCGAGACAATACAACAACGAAGTATGATTACTTGATAATAGGTTCGAACTTAACCAAACTCTATAGGAATGCTATCAAGTAATTAGGAACTAACGTTTGTGTATTTTACTTCTAATTATAATAAAACAATTATAATTATGGAAATAGAAAAGTAAAAGACATAGCAAGATTTTGTTAACGAGGAAACCAAAAATGCATAAAAACCCGGAACCTAGTCCAGAATTGAATACTCTTAGAATTAAGCCGCTATACAAAATTAAACCAACTTCGTATAGTTGAGACCAAGCAACTAAACCAATAGTCACCTAGTTTCCTAAGTATTCCTACGCCTCCAACTTGCAATAAGTCACGTACTTGGAACATTTCCTTTGGTTCGTACACTACAACAAAACACATGTTTAGTGACAAAATTTTATGTGGCTAATAAAATTTTGTCAAATCTAGTGTTTAGGGAGGAATATTTTTTTAGTCACCATATATATTTTTTTCACCACAAGCGGTAAATTTAGTCTTTAAAGTTGTCACTGAAATTTTTTGTGACCAAGTATAGTGACCAATCCTGTCTCCGCCTCTAAATATTTTTTTTGCGACCAAATATAGTGACCAATCCTGTCTCTGTCTCTAAATTTTTCTTTGTGAAAAATTATTTTGGTCACGGAATTGGTTTCTAGCGACAAAGGAAAATTATAGTCTCCAAACATATTATTGCTAACGATCCAAAACTTTTGTCCCTGAATATATCTTACAACGAAAAAAATTAGTTTTTCTCCAAAATGAATGGCCATCAAACAAAGATTTTTCTGTTAGAACTATTAGTATCCAAACAAATTGTTGTCGCAAATGGATTGTTTTCTACCGACAGAAAAAAAATTGGTCTCCGAAAATTATTGCTGACAACGTGTAACTTTTGTCCTTATATCTATTTATGCAGAAAAAAATTGGTTCGTCATCTAAATGAATACGAAGCAAATTTGAAATTTCGCCGTTAAAAATTTGTAATGGCAAGACAAATTGTGGTCACAAAATCCAAATATTCGGTGACTTCTTGTGATTTAGTTTGCTCATAGGAATTGAAGTGTTGATGTTGCTTCGAGTATGAATGGGACGGTTGTTGCAAGGACACTCCTCACAGGCATCACATGGGCTAAAGATGGAATAAATTGCTTTTCTGATTCCTAGAGGAAACCTGCACAATCTCCAATTGCAAATACATCCTCCACAGAAGGTACACGCTTCCATTGATCAATACCGATCCTGCATTACCATGATCATATAAAAACGCAGGCGTATATCATCAGTGGGAACATTTTAAAACATCAAATGCAGGTGACGTTAAAATACCTTCCGCCAGGTGACTTGGGAACTTACCTGCATCAGCATATGGCTTCCCAACACTTAAAAAATCAAAGTTAAGAACCACATAATTGACTGATACGATATAGAGAAGAAGATTGAAAACTTAGGGAATCTTAAAGATTAATTTTATTGCTCATAGAATGAAAAGTAATACAAAGCAGAAACAAAACTCCTACCTATTATCTGGATATACCAAGAGAGATGTACAGTCTAATGAGGCTACTACGAAATATTTACTCATGGGTAAACTAATTGAACACATATACCAAACCAACAAAATAAAACAAAGAAACTAACTTAAACTGTTGAGCATGAGTCTCGTAAGTGACGAACTAAAACAGTAAAACCAAATTCAAGTTAGACTACTGATCATGAGTGTCCGTAACTGTGACATTAAGACCTAAACGATTCAGCACATCCTGTTGGAATAATGCCTGATCTTCTTTCATTTTCTGAATTTCTTCTTCTTGTTTTCGTAATTTTTCACGCAGTTCTTCGGTTTCTTGATTTTACTGAATAACAGCTACATGTCTTCTTGTTTTTTTCTTTCCCAAGACCTCATCACAGATGTCATCTTCATCTCTAGGTTACGATCCTTCTTCCATGCTTTTCTCTTTGAGAGCGATCATTTGATCCTACACAAAGATCATGTGTAAGTAATAAGAAGAACCTAAATATACAGATTTAGATACAGAGGCACGCTAAACAGATCCCAGAAAAAGCCATTTATGTTTCATGGATAATGCAAGGATATAGTTAGGGATGAACAAAAACGGTGCAACTTAACATTTGACACCTTTATTCACATGATGATAACTTACATATTTACTGCGTGCCTCGTCGCTCAGCCAGATTCGATTGTTAGTTGTTTTATCAATCACGCGAGTGTGTGTGTCATGGAACACTTGGATAGGGGAGTGATTTACCGATTCCATACTTTGTTTCATGAAGAATAAGATCCAAAAAAAATTAGCAATTTCATGTGTTACAATAGATCATGCTATTCAACTAACCAGAAATCGGTAGTTAGGGGTGCAAATGAATACCTTCTCATGACGCACAACAAATGCCATGGAACCACTGCAATGGTTGTACTGAACCTTTTCCATGTTTACGGATACATCTAACGACCGTTTCTGAAATTTCATTTAAATTATCAGTACATACATTATTAAAGCATTTTTATAGCCACCAAATCTAAATCAGTGTAATACCTTAAATTCAGGTGAAGAGAAGTGGTTGCAAAGCCACTCCCGCTTATCCTAGGGCACATCTTTGTATGGCTTAGCTTTTATTTCTTCGATGGAATGAGAGGAACCGACCAAACTCTTGAAATAGGAGGACATCAAACTCCCATGACTGTTATACTTTTTTCCCATTGATAGGTGTAGGTAATCCCAGATAAAGGGGACACTAAGGTCCACCCAGAACTTGTCCTGCAACAAGATTTAGGATCTCAAGTCAACCTGTAGTTTACAAGTAAAATATTGTACATGATTAAACATACCTTAACCCTTTCCATTAAGGCTTCTCTGTCATGCAATGGAATATTTTTCCATGATTTGTATTCCAAGGGAGAAAAAGATCTGACAATGACCCCAGATTCTGTGGCCAGTTTGCTTCGGTTGAAGCACACCGCCTCACCTGCAGACTCTTTAAACTTCACGGGCAATTTTCGATCCTTCGTCATCGCTAGTAGTCTCTCCCCTTGTGTTACATTTTTTGGTAGTTGATTCTTGGAACAAAAAATAAATTGAAAATTGAAAATGTCAATATTGAATACTCACAAAACAAACAAACATAACATAACATCAGTATTTGATATTTCAACAATATTTGTGATTTTTGATACCCGTAGAAGCAGTGATTTGGAGCGCCATTTGTAATAGGACAAACCGAAAAGAAAAGTATAAAAGTGCAAGCAAAATAAAAAAACCAAGGATGCTTCAAGATTATCAAAGTATAAACATTCTTGTTGAAATAAAAAGACAACAACATGACAAATGGCTAAGGCAATCCACGAACGAGCAGATATGTTCAAACTCTGAACCATGGTCATGCTTCATTTACAAAGTTGGTTGACAATACTTTAGAAAAACGGAAACAACCACATTGTTAGGAGACATGACAACTATAAATCCTATATATGCACTATCCCATAGTAATGCTGCCTCTCTGCTAGTTTAGCTTAAAGCCTTAACCTAATAGTTTCTTAATAAAATTAGATAAGAAAGTATAATGCTACAGTTTTCTAGTGACCATATTGACTACTTCCTGCCTACTTACAAGTACCATTAGGAACATCATAACACGAAGCATCTTCTTAGGGAATTACATATGTGAGTAATTGGGATTTATTTGATTCCATGGAAGAGGAACACATCAACAGCCATTCTCAAAAAAAAAACAACAGATGTATGTAATTGGAATTGACTTGATTCCATGGAAGAGGAACCCATCAACAACCATACTCAAAAACAAAGAAACATATGCAACTAATTGGGATTGATTTGATTCCATGGAAGAGGAACCCATCAATAACCATAATCACATATTGGCATTGAATTGATTTTATTTCTCACAATCGAAGTACCAAAAAATAAGATTTAAGGAAAAATGTAAAAATCTAACGTAAAAGTAAAAATATAATGTACCTTAGAATTTTGATGAAATAAGTTTCTGAGAAGATGAGATGTAAATGTTCCATCGATTCCTTAGGGTTTATATAGCCTGAATTTTGGATAAAATTTGAAACCAAAAAACAATTAGCGCGGAACATCCCGCTAAAAGAACTAAAACCTCAATTTTCCTCGCAAATTAGTTACTTGATTTACGAGAATCGTTATCTAGATTTATTTTGGAGGGAATATGAAATCGACAGCGGGAGATAATTTTTATCAATTTTAATCGGAGATTATTACTTAATCTGGCGAAATCTATAGCATAGGAAGATAAAAAAATTTCTTAATGTGGAAGATTTCATTCCCAATCTGGAAAATATCTTTTGGTTTGGGAAGATGGAAGAAAGAAAAAAACTGAGTAAACGAAGATATCCATTCTCTTCCTTTGGATTAGGTAGGGAATATTAGAGTATCTCAAGAAAGTCGCATATAAATTATACAATCAGACACACCTCCATGACAGCCAATTAGAGACAAGCACGTCCCTTGCTTTACTCGTGGGGTTGTTACTCGTGTACCTCTTTTATTTTTTTTATTTTTTTTGAACGGTGGTGTACCTCTTTTTCACGTGTATAGGCTACAACAGTGTTGTCTTTAATTTTTTTTCTTTTAATTTTCCTTATTCGGGGGTTCATTTTTTCCAAGTTTTTGAGAATGTCTTTAATAAACAGATTGACGTGCTAACCTCCTAGATCGCATGAAACTTCAGGGAACAAAGATGACCGGCTGAGCTATGGGCTCGGTTTAAAAAAATAGTTATTAATTAATAAAGATAGAAAGTAATTTACGTATGAACGGTTGTGAGCCTAGTAATATAATTATCACTATTAATATTTTTTTATTAATTTATTTTTAACTGTTATGTAGTTATGAAAGAGTAATTAGTTTGTTTGTTTTTTTGTTTTTTGGTACACAAAAGAATTTTTTTTTATTATTATTAATAAAGAGTAGCTAGTTTGTTTGTTTTTTGTTCTTTTGCTTTTTGTTTTTTTGATACACAAAAGAAAAATAGAAAAAATACAAAAAAAAACTAATTTTGGTGGTTTCAATCCAAAGAGAAACAATATCAGCTGGGAGCTAGTACTTGTCCACATAGGTTGGACTTTGTGAGAGAAGGCATAATCCACTAGGGAGTGGGATGCAATGTTGTCCGATTTTGGGACATGCTTGACTATGCTTGAGCTAAATCTATCTGTTAGACACTTGACTACCAACTGACAGTATCCTTCAATGATGATACGCTGTAGACGAGCAAGCTAGCCTATAACAACATACTATTACATTAGTTGAACATGTTGTCGTGCTGGCCTACTAGCGAGTTCCAACAACGTACTATTACATTAGTTGAACATGTTATCGTGTATAGTCTACCAGCGAGCTAACTTAACCTTCTATGTAAAAGATAAATTTTAATAAATTCTTTTCTTTAGACAATTAAAAAAATACAAAGAAATAAAAATTCAACTTTTATTAAAATAATAATAAATTAATAAAAATGGAGTTTGTGGAATGAATCAGCCTCAGTAGGGAAGTGCTTGTCAAACAAATGTTTATAAATCGCGCTTCTTGCATATCCATTACCACCAACACCTCCATGACATCAATCAAGACTTTTGAATGGGCAAGGGATATTTTCCTTCTGTGATAAAGATGTGGATGTGACAGTCGTCCAAGGCGATGTTATAGGTGTTAATGGCGAGTCATGAAGAATTCCAGAAGTGTAGGATTGGAAAGATGACTGACAGGATTGAGAAGCACGAGTTTGAGGCATAATGTGTAAAAACCATGAAGATAAATGCCAGTAACTGTCAGGGTTTCCAATGAAATCTCGAAGACGATGCACTGCATTACAGAAGAGGCCTCTCGAATAATAAATCCTAATAGAACTGAAGAGAAAGAAGGAAAACGATGGATTGATGCATGGAGGAAAGGGAGTAGAAGTTGCAGGTTTTCACTCGCCTGCAAATCGCACCCAAATCGCCGGACTTTCTCTCTCCATGGATATATCAAGCTGGGCACCCACACCTTTTTGAATAATAATACGTATTCTATGAAAAAGTGAATTACCAATTTTATAGTTGGCGTCATTTCTAACAAAAAAATTCCTCAAACGCTTTAGAAAAGTGACATTGTCTTCACTTAGTTCACCTAAGGTATTAAAGACTAAAACTTGGAAGCCGTAACCATGCCTTGCACAAAATTCTTGATATTTATGCAACTTGCGTGATACAACAACAGAAATGGCATGGCCGGGAGTGAAAGAGCGAGTTTTAGCATTTGTAAATGGAGAGACCCATGTGACGTCGAAGCAAACATCTTTACCATCTATCCAATTATAAACCAAAACGTTCGCTGGTTTCGCAGATTTAGAACTGTTGGTAAGGAAGCCCAAAGAAGCTTCTTTCCTTGCGACAACTCACTTTATAGCATATGTCACCAAAACCATCCCTAAACATATCATGCATAAATTTGATACCCATTTCACTTGCACAATGAAGCTGTACATTTTGGTTTTCCTATTTTGCCCTTGAAATATTTTATTGAAAGCACTGTTAAGAAATTAAAGTGGGGTCAATTCTGTAATGTTGTTCCCTATTACTTAAAATATGAGCACTGGTTTTATAACTGTAGATGACGAAACCACCATTGAGGACCGGGCATATGATTTGATATTCATGAGGGCGAGAAAGTAATTTCATCAGAAACATTCTCTAAATAGACTCTACTTTGGAATAAAAGAAACAATTACAGTTAGACTCTTCACAAGTTTGCAGTCTGTGATGGATCAGTTTATAAAGGAATCACAGTTATATTCACCGATTATTGTTTATGAATTGACGTAATCAATAGTATCCGGTGAAAAATTAAAGGTTGGGAAGTTGTTTTTTCTTCTTCTATTCATAAGCAGTAATTGGTGGTGTTTGAAGATAAAGCTAAGAGAAGGAATTCGTGTGTGGTGTTCTTGGAGATTTGGATTAGCGAGCTAAGGTACAAATCCCCTAATTGATATTGTTATCAATGTAATTGCATGTTAGTTTTGGTTAAAATTTAAAACTTGAATTAACCTAATTGGGTCTTGGTTAATTGCATGTTGCTATTTGACCTAATTCCTAACACCAAATTGGTTAAGTTGAGATATTATTGCTAATTTAAAAACATCCTGATTATCGATTCGCTTTTTTTTCTAGCAAAAAAAAATGTTCGATTTTTTGTTTTCTTTTTCTCCCTGTATTGTGTTTCTAGACATTAGATTTATTGGTAAAGATGGTAGAGGTGAGTTTCTTGTCTAACCACCAGTTTAATCTCAGTTCTTAGGTGGTTTGATTTTTGGGTGTTGTCCTGTTTTGTTCAAACAAATGCTTGTTTTCCCCTGGTTTATGTTGCAAAGATCCATCTTAGTATTTTTCTTTAATGATGGTTTCTATTTTTTGTTGCAAAGGCTTGACTTAATCATGTTTGAGCTTCATCATATTCCAAGGAGCATCGTGATTTATGCTTATATACAAAGAAGTTAGACTGTTGTTTTCGAATGTCCTGCGTCATTGTCTTTTAGTACAACTTTGGTCATTTTCTAAAATGTTCGGGATAAGTGGATTTAGCTTATCGACAGATCACAGTACATTGATTCATTGTTTTGTATAAATACAACAGTTGCCAACACTCCTTGTCAATTCTTTATTATTCTTAGATATCACAATAGCTTTGTAGTGTTATTTATATGCGGTAGTGTATTTTTTTTCCCAGTACTAACTGCATATATATATTTTTATTCTTGAATTCAGGATGGACAAAAGTTGGATGGCAGAGCGTAAAAGATCAAGTCCTACGTATGCGGCAGGCATCAATTCATTTCTCGACGTGGCACGAGATCACCTTGCCAGCATACTAGCGGACAAGTGTCGCTTTCCATGCAGAAAATGTATAAATGCAAGACCGCATGTCCTGTTAGAAGATGTTGTCGTGCATTTGGCTCGATACGACATTGCATCTAGTTACAGAATATGGGTACATCATGGAGAAGTAGCCATGCCTCTGCAAAACCAGTTTGTATCTGGTCTTCATGATGATATGGAAACCAATGAAGGATCTGATAATGAAGACAGAAACGAGGCAACTATTGAAATACTGAATGACATCCGCTTACCAAATACATTTGATAGTCAAGGAGCCTTTGCTGGTGGAGAAACGTAAGGTAATCTGGGTGAATCAAATTCTGAAAATTTCTCTAAATTGTTAGATGAAGCTGAGCACGAGTTGTATCCTGGTTGTAAATATTTTTCGGCGCTGACTTTTCTCGTAGAGTTGATGCATATTAAGGTACTCGACCAGATGAGAAATAAAGCATTTGAAATGCAAATGGAGTTGCTCAAAGAAGTTTTTCCAAAGGAGAATAAAATTCCATCTTCATATTATGAAGCTAAGAAACTGTTGGGTGGCTTAGGAATGGGTTATGAAGCAATTCATGCATGTCAGTACGACTGTGCTTTGTTTTTGAAAGAGCATAAAGATAGGGAGGACTGTCCAGTATGTAATGCTCCTGGGTACAAACACGATGACGAGAAGGGTACAAAGATCCCACACAAGGTACTGCGATATTTTCCCTTAAAGCCTAGACTTATGAGGTTGTTTTCTAGTAGACACACAGCTGCTGACATGAGGTGGCATGAAGACCAACGCGATAAAACTACACCGGATTTTGTAAGACATCCAGCTGATGCGGAAGCGTGGAAGGTTTTGATAAGCGATTTCCATGGTTTGCTAAGGACCCGCGCAATGTTAGGTTGGGACTTGCTACTGGTGGTTTCAATCCCTTTGGAAATATGAGCAATGCACATAGGACGTGGCCAGTGGTAATTGTACCGTACAACTTACCTCCCTGGAAGTGTATGAAAGAGCCATTTTTATTGATGACGTTGCTTATTCCTGACCCACACGAACCTGGTAAAGATATTGATGTATATCTGCAGCCTTTGATAGATGATTTAAATGAGTTGTGGGAAGAAGGTGTTGAAGTATATGATGCCTCAGAAGAAAAAAAAAAATCCGTATGCATGCTGCCTTATTGTGGACCATAAACGACTTCCCAGCTTATGCCAAAATGTCAGGGTGGAGTACACATGGATATTTAGCTTGCCCAATATGCAACGAAGATGCACCATCAATCAAACTAAGGAGCAAGATAGGTTATGTTCGTCATCGTCGATACTTGCCTCCTGGTCATAGTTGGAGAGACTCGAAATGTCATGATGGGACACGCGAACATAAGGGTCCTCCGAAAGAGCTTACGGGTGATGGACTTTTAGCTCAAATGGAACATATTGTGTTCTGTAATCCAGGTAAGAACCCGAATAAACAAAGCAAGAAAAGAAAATGTAGTAATGAAGAGCGAAACTGGACAAAGAAGAGTATATTTTACGAGCTTCCGTATTGGCAAAGTCATAAAATTAAACATAAGATCGACGTTATGCATACATAAAAGAATATTTGTGACAACATTGTCGGAACTCTGTTGAATCTCGACAAGAAAAATAAAGATACCGAGAAGGCTCGTTTGGATCTTGCAGACATGAAGATTAGGAAAGAACTGCATCTTAAACCTAGAAGGGATAAATTTATAAAGCCTCCTGCATGTTATGTTATAAAGCCGGAGGATAGAAAAAAAGTTCTGTCAGTTCCTAAAATCAGTGAAGTTCCCTGATGGTTATGCATCTAACATCTCCAGAAATGCTCATGTCAATGACGGAAAAGTATCCGTACTTAAAAGTCATGATTGTCATGTTTTGCTACAGAGACTTCTCCCTGTTGCAATTCGTCCTTATTTGCGCAGAGATGTATGTGCCCCCTTAATTGAGCTGTGCAATTTCTTTCACGATTTATGTGCAAAGACTTTGAGTGTTAGTCACTTAGATGAGTTGGAGAAGAGAATTCCTTTGATTCTCTGTAAGCTGGAAAGAATATTTCCCCCAGATTTTTTCGATGTTATGGTTCATCTGGCTGTTCATTTGCCGCGTGAGGCGAAACTTGTTGGACCAGTTGGCTACAGTTGGATATATCCTATCGAAAGGTATATGAACTAGTTTGGATTTTCATATTTTCATACAGTTATGAACTAAACACTAATACTCGTGTTATTTTCCATTATTCTGACAGGTTTTTGGGAACACTCAAGCGTTACGTGAAAAACAGAGCTCGACCAGAGGGTTCTATTGTTGAGGCCTATATTCTTAAATAATGCTTGACATTTTGCTCTATGTACTTTTGTGGGACTGAAACCAAATTTACTCAACGCGAAAAAAATGACGATAAATCAAGGGATCCCCGTTACCAGAAGGGAAAGATATCTGTTTTTGCTCAGAGTGCCCGTCCTGTTGATGCAAAAATTGTACGTCCATTGTCAGTCGCTGAAAGGGAGAAAATTAATTGGTTTGTTTTCACTAATTGTGAAGAAGTCAAACCTTACTTGGAGTAAGTACTTTTTTTAAATTTATCTCAGTTTTTTTCTTCAGTGGTAGGCTACCTGCATCTAGAATTCATCTCTATTTACGTTTAGAGTTATTAGAAAGATTTCATAGGATTCTTGATAATGTCACAACTGAGATATATCCACCATAGATACATCCATACAACCCAATTGAATTCGTATGACACCAATACCACCAGTACAATCTAAATTGATTTTTTTTTTTGGAAAAGAAGATAAAAAAAGAGGATTTGGTTGTGAATGTAGGAAACATTTGAACGAGTTGACAAAGGAAAGTAATGTCAATATATCACAGAGGCAAAGAACATCGTTTTCATAATGGTTTAGAAAACATGTGAGTACAAATTTCTGAGCTACTACTACTGATATAGTTTCTCGCGGTTAATATCCTCTTTCGTAATTTTGTATATAATAGTGTTTTCGATTTTTTGTTTTGAAGATACAAGATCTGCACAACGAAAAAGAAGTCACCGATGAATTGAAAACTTTAGCCTGGGGAGTTTATGTCCGAGTAAACTTGTACCCAGCGTGTAATGTTATTGGGGTTAAATACCATACTACAGATCGTGAAGCTCGCAGGAAAACTCAGAATAGTAGATTGTTAGTTGATGGGGAACATGGTGGAAATACAACTGAATTCTATGGCACTTTGCGTGAGGTTATTGAGTTAGAATATCAGCATGGATATCGAATAGTGTTGTTTAAGTGTGACTGGTTTGACGTAAGCCCGAATAGAAATAAAATTCAAAAGGATTACGATTTAACAAGTGTAAATGTGAGCAACTTGTGGTATGAGGATGATCCGTACGTTCTTGCATCACAAGCACAACAGGTATTTTATGTTGATGATCATAAAAATGGTGCAAACTGGAAAGTTGTTCATAAGATGGAACATAGACACTTGTGGGATGTTCCGGAGGTGGATGATCTGGGCGCGACTGTTGACGAGGCTTATCAGCAAGGTGGGGATTTTCCAGTATTATCTACGTTTGAGGGAGTGGCTGATGAGGGAGGGGATGATGTTGAAGAAAATGAACTTGATAGAGATGACGTCCAACCAAAGATGGTACAAGTGAATATTAACGATCCCAATGATGATTTGTTTGAAACAGAAGACAAAGATGATGAGACATTGAATGAATACAATAATGACATTTTGGATGCCGACGAGATAGTGGTGAATGGTGAAGATAGTGATATAGAGTGATCACAGTGTTCTTGGCATTTGAGTTTTTTTTAAGCAGGTGGTTTTTATTTTACTACATTTAATGATAGGTCTACTGTTTTTATTTTGACACTTTATGATCTGCAGATTTTAGTTTTTTTTTTCTTCATTTTGACACTTTATCAGTTAGTCTTGAACGACGGTGGTTTTTGTTTTACTAAATTTAATGATAGGTCCAGGTGGATAGGTCCACTGTCCCGTTTGCCCAATTTGAAGAATGCCATACCAGTCCAAGTCTTTCCGATCGTTTATTTTAAACTCACCAGAACAGTGTACCCCAAAAACTTTAAAATCTTATTGTTAATAGTGTGACCCATTTTAAGTTTTATAATCAACAAAAAAAATTTACACAATATTCTCTCCAAAAATAAAAAGAGAAATTTGAAAGATATTTTATCTCGCTTTTAAAAGAGAGATTCCGTCCACTTTCCATACATGTCGCTCCATTATTTATTTGGAGATAAATTTGTTCCTAGAAATACACGGAAAAAACTCACCTAATTTATTATGAGATAAATTTGTTTCTCAAAATACAAGGAAAAAACTCACCTAATTTATTAGGAGATAAATTTGTTCTTCAAAATACACAGAAACAACTCAGTATTAGTTGACATATACTATTCTAAAACTCAGGAAATATAAAAATCCTAATAAGAAGATATGTTTGCAAGTTGCAACAAGAGAGAAAAATACAGATAAGAGGAACAAAAATGAAGAAAGATTTGGGAGGAAATTCCCGCTTTTATATGGTGTTTCAATTTTTAAGTTCCCTCCAAATTCATGATCTATCGCCTTATATAAAGTATAAGAAATCTCCAAAATCTCTACACAATTTTTTTCTCCATTGTTTCTCAAGTTTTGAAGTTCAACCTTTTACTGCTCAAGTAATAAATAACTAGATGCTAATAATTAGATGTGCATCTAAAACTACCCATCAACCCATCAAGATCCTAATAATTAGATACTAATAATTGAGCAGTAAAAGATCCTAATAATTAGATACTCAAAATTCTACAGGGTATTAGACTTGAGAAACAAGAAGTGGTTGTAGACAAGTCTCTTGAGACATGCTTTAAGAGTTTGAACACTGAAGAGATCTTAGTGAACAACAAGAGCACCACCAGAGATTAAGTTATATGCTATAATACTTGATATAGTAAAATAGACATCAATTTCTGATCTTTCATAGATTATATTAGTCTATTATGAATAAAACTATTACGAATAAAATTATTTGATTTATAATTTTTCTTGTGATAGTTTTCGGTTTACATAGCCTGTGCTTGAATGCTTTTATATTATTGCTATGTATGTTTATGGGATGTTTGATTTCGGTTTTACTACCTTAATATTCGATCTCATAATGTTGTGAACCCTTGTGGTTTGGGTGACTTTTTGATTTAGCAGGATTAAGTTCTATCCCATGTTGGTAGGCTTTATCAAAGAATCATGAGGGGTTCTGGTAGAAACAATATGTGAAAAAGTCACAATATGTTAAATCGGTTTTGCTTTAGCATAAAAGCATATGTGTTTCGACGGTTTTCAACTTTTGTTTGCAATTGTTAAAATCGATTTTCAACCTTTCTCCGATAAAGGTTGGTTGTTTTTATTCTTTTGTTTTTGCATAAGGATGACAACATGATGATATTTCGGTTTTACTACCTTAATATTCGATCTCATAATGTTGTGAACCCTTGTGGTTTGGGTGACTTTTTGATTTAGCAGGATTAAGTTCTATCCCATGTTGGTAGGCTTTATCAAAGAATCATGAGGGGTTCTGGTAGAAACAATATGTGAAAAAGTCACAATATGTTAAATCGGTTTTGCTTTAGCACAAAAGCATATGTGTTTCGACGGTTTTCAACTTTTGTTTGCAATTGTTAAAATCGATTTTCAACCTTTCTCCGATAAAGGTTGGTTGTTTTTATTCTTTTTTTTTTGCATAAGGATGACAACATGATGATATTTCGATATCAATTCCCACTGGACGAAGATGCAATCATATTGGAGAAGTGGATGCGAAATTTGAGGTAACAATCTTGTTAGTTAATTGTTTTCCTGTTTAAGAAAAGCCTGAGTTTTTTTCTTATATATTTATTGCTTTTGCTTAACAAAATTTCAGTACAGTTGATGTTTATTCCATTATGTGTTTCTGGATGTCTGTGTGATTCAATTGGTTCCGGTTAAGAAAAACTATTGTTATCTTGTTATATTGTGCGGTATCAATTGTTTTGGCTTACAAAATTTCGGTGGAATTGGCGGTGCTTTAATGTCTATGTTGTTTCAATTGCTTCTGTTTGAAGTGAATAATTATTCAAGTTGATTTATTTTGGTTTGTATGAATATTTATGGCTTAATAAAATAAAAGGTTTACGTGATGAGTTGTTTAGTCCAATTCGATTCCGGATAAGAGAAACTAAATTAATTCTTATCTTAGTTAGACTTATCAAAGTGAGTTTTCAGTTATTCAAGTCTAATCGAATGCCTTAACAAGAAATGCTAGTTAATTAACCTAGTATTTGTCTTGTTTAAAATAGAGTTATCTTTATTTTGGTATTATCGAATTAAGCGATTGTTTTTGTACAATCAGTTTAGCAAAGGGACTAAGGTGCTTAGTTGATTTTTGGTTTGCTAAACTAAAATTGAAAAATTGTTTCAGACAATAGTTTCCTTGGTAACATATCAAAATAAAATTACTTGTAGTTTCGGTTTTTGATATTGGTTATCAGAACATGGTGTGTGGAACCCTCGTTCCTAACTCTACAGATTGCAAGTCTATTTTGAGATTTGTAAGATTCTTTTCGTGTTGTCCTTTATTTTTTCGTTTCTTTGTCATTTTGTGACAGAAAGGGGGAGAAATATATGGAGTAAATAAGTGATACTGGAATTGATTTTATATTGATTGGTATCCTTAAGGAAAAGAACATTGGTGCTTAAACGTTTTATCTAAACGAAATAGTGAAAGCACAGACTAAGGGGGAGTAACATATCATATGAATTGGTATAAAAAAGCTAATACTCTTTCTCTTTGTTATTATAATTATAAAGTCAACATCGACATTTTCAAGGATTGAATGCATGCAGTTTACTGTGCTGTTGAATTCGGGAATCAAGCGTATGGATAATGAATTGTTTTAATTTGTTTATCCATATGATGTAAGAGTTTTGTCACTAAAATTAACAAAGGGGGAGATTGTTAGAGCACAACTCGGTTGAACCCACCAAGCGTTGGTATGTCAAGTTTTGTTGTCATATTTTAGTGAATCAAAACTCAAGTTAAGAGTCACTTGATTATGTACTAGAGTCAAATTCGTATAGGTTAGCTTGAAAGTATTAGGATAATGAGACTTTACAAGTATTGCGAAGACTTGAAGATGTGAAGAAGCAAGGAGATACAACGACAACAATCATCCTTCTACTTGAGGTTAGTGATATTTGACTTAAACTGTTTCATTCCCTAACATCTTTCAAGTTGTGCATATTGAAAACATAACTGCGAAGCATATTTGAACTCTAGATAGACATAGTGTAAAGGAATACAATACAAGGTTTATTTCTTAACTATTAAACTTTGTAGATAAGATATCTCCATAATCATTTGAATGATATTGTGATTATGTATGGGTATGAGGTGAGGATTTCATCCTAGGGAACAATGTTTTACATGTGTTCTAAGGAAGTAAGTTCATAAACTTGTTTGTGAATCGAAAAGGAAATCGCCAGGCGTTATTGGTTTTGTTATTCATTGCATATCTTATCAACAACCAATATGTGTGATTGAGTATAACCGTTGACGACTTGTTTGTTTTCTTGGTAAAACGATTCACAAAGGCCTGACTTATGTATTGGCATGACTTTTATTAGTGAAACCGATCTTAAGTAATCACCTGAGATGGTATGATCGGGTTCGTAATTTTATGTCTGACCAAATATGGGAAAGGGGAACCGGTCCTAGTAAGAGGTGCAGTATATCACAAAGGCGAACCGATCCTTGTATGAGGTGCAACAGGTTTATAGCAGAAATGAGAACGGATCCTACGGACATGTGCAACACGTTTTTAGGCAAAGGGGAACCGATCTTATGAACATGTGCAACACATATAAGTTAGATACCATATATATGTGGGGAAGCGATCCTAGTACCTAGTCAACCAAATTTTTGAAAGCTAGTGTGACTATGCACAATAATCACATGGAAGGTAGAATACGAAACTTGTTTTGGTAGAACCGTTAAACCCATGATTTGTGATTGAATGTTATTTGATCAATCAGATAGTTCTTGAAAGTCATATGAACCAATTCTAAACTTGTTTTGAAGTTTTGCAAATCGGTTTTAAGGTTGTAAGTGTGAAAGAGAACTTACAAAGTAAGGATGTCGACATACTTTGAACTCGTGTTGTGAATGTTTATTATTTGGTTGTTCAAAGTTATTTCTTAATAGTTACAGGAATATAATCCCAGGATCAAAACACAAATAAGTTAAGAATCTTTTAATTAAGGTTATTAATATAATTTTTAGGAAAATAAGAATTAGTAATGTGCATTTACTAATTAGAGATTTTCTGAAAGATTTCGATCATTATTTTTGGACAAAGCATTTCCAGGAATTATGGAAACCGAATTTGTTCCTTAATGAATATCTTAAGAATATTTTCGGTTTTGGAAATTCCTTGGTGCCCAAACTTCCTTGTCTATAAATACTTGAAGTTTTCCTTTCTAGCAAACTAATCCTTCATAACAACAAACTTCCTCTTGTTGTGTTGTTACTGGTGTAGCCGCCTATCTGGAGAGGAGAGTAACCTAATTAGGCGAAATCTCTTACGGACGCTCATTTTAAAGTCTTCTTTGGGATTGAGAATCTCTACGAGTACCATTGGTGGGAAACTAGATAATTGCGGTTTATCTTTTGTTTTCATTGATTTGATTGACTGACGGTGGTTGAACTTTGGTTGCACCTAGTTTGTTTATGCTTGAGAATCTTCTCTTCTGATATAAGATTCACTCAAACTAGTTCAGAGTTTCGACAGGGATCTTTAGACTGTTGTTAGTTCTAAAGACGCTCTTTTGATAATCCATTGTTAAAAGAATCCGTTTTGTGCGTGATTGATCACAAGAGATTGTGTGCAGGTATTTATTGAAGTCTTAAGAAGATTTGAAGACGAATAAGATATTGAAGATTTCTGATTTGTGGGTTCACAATCTTTGGTGTGCACAATACTTGTTTAGGTAAAAAGAGGATCCAATTAATAATCGGTTTTATCTTTGTGATAGAATTGGATTGATTTATTGAGTAGATCAGCATCAACACAATTCTTTGGATTAAGAGTGTTGTTGGTTTAATCTTAAACGATTACTTCGTTAATTGAACATAAGATAGATCTAAGGACCTGAAGAAGGAGTTTATCTTACCATAAACAGAAGCGCCTTTGTCCTACTCATATCACTTGGTTGAAGAGAGTTAATACCAGCATATTTGTTGTTCCTTTACTATTTGGAATACGAACCAAAGGAATATTTCCAAGTATGTGACTTATTTATAAGTTGGAGGTGTGGGAATACAGACGGAACTAGGTGAACTATAGGTTTAGTTGCTTGGTCTCAACTATAGGAAGTTAGGTGTAATTTTGTGTAGCGGCGTAATCCTGAGAGTATTCAATTCTGGACAATGTCCCGGGGTCTTTCTGCATTTGTGATTTCCTCGTTAAGAAAATCTTGATGTGTCATTTACTTTATATTTCCGCATTATAATTGTTTTATTATAATTAAAGTAAATCATACAAACGTTATTTCCTATTTACTTGATAAGTGAATCCTATTGTGTTTGGTTAAGTCTGAACCTTTTTAACAAGTAACATACTTCGTTGTCGTATTTTCTCGATCTCGTATCCATAGACGATCACACGAAATGTGAATTGATTAGTTGCATTGTCTCGACTCAGTCCATAGACAATCACTTTCGGAGAAAAGACTTATAGGTAGGAAAACTTTTAGCTTGATGTATATTTGGGTACCCTTTCCTTTTCACAACACCATCATGATCATTACCTCTTCTGCCAGATGGATTTGATTGATCTTCATATGGAGTTTCAGCTGAATCACTTGGTTCCGTTGGTAGTTGAGAATCATTCAGTTCACGGATCTTGAGCATTCTTGGCTCAACGAATGCCCCTCGATGTGTTGCAGTCAAGAGTTTGTCACCAACACGAGGAGGTCTTGAAGGAGGAGTAACACTTTTATTCTTTCCCTTTTGCACCCTAAACAAGAACAATTAAAAAAAATCAACTAGTCGTCAGGGTCGAAAACAATAACCAATGTCAACTAAATAATAGTCGGCAGGGTCGATAACTATAATCTATGCCGTCTAATAAATAGTCGGCAGGGTATTATTCAACTACCGTGCCATCTTATAACAACTCTGAATACAAGAAATACATGCGATTTTCCATACAATTAGTCGGCAAGGTCAGGGTGGTATTCAAATACCATGCCTATCTAATAACTTATGGCACCAGGAAACACCAACATTTTTCAAAGCGGACCGTCGGCAGGGTAAAAATTTAAAATCCAACGACTGTAAGAAACATATTTTACCGGCATGGTATTAGATTCAATACCTTGACGATCCTGTAAAAATCAGTTACAAATATTAACAGCCGACATGATATTAAACCTAAAATCTTGTCGAGTAACCCTAAATATGAAAAGTCGGCAGAGTCGTGAATCAGAGACCGCCGGCTAAGTAACTACAGATTTACAAATTTGATTTTTCAAACCTAATTTGACATGAAAACATAAAATTGAAGTACTAGAGTGAGTTTTAGTAGGCCCTTACTTTCTCAATCGCGCAATTTCTTCGGTTTCAGCAGCGTTGATTTTTTCTTCTTCAACGATTTTTTTACTCCGTTTCCGTTGAACTAAATTTGAAATTCTAGGGTTATATATTTGTTTGTTTCATACAACTAGCCTTCAGACGCTCCATGTTTGAAGATTAACCGACGATGGAATTCTCGAATCGAAGAATTAATCGACGAGTTTTCAATCGGTTTTTGATGAAGGTGGACCAATTTCAGCCGGTATGGTGGAGGATAATAAGATGAGAAGATGAAATGAAAATGAAATGAAAGGAATTAGGTTTAGTTCTAATTATATCGCATATGAGTATTTATAACTTTTTCCATTTTAACACCCCCTAGACCTTCAAATAAGTCCCTTTAAAATTGGATATACCCCAATTAATCTGGGTATACCCCAACCCGGCCAGAATTTTTTCCCCCAGTTATAAATCAAAGAATAATGACCATCAAAACTCTGGAAACAAGAGATTTCATTAAACTGATAGTTTAGTAATGCTAGCTTTAAAAAAATTGGGATTTTTTAAATTTCGTTAACCATCAAAAAATTGTTCTCCATATATAGTCCATAGTATTTGCTAAACTACAAAATTATTATACATCATCGAGTTTAATTCTTTGTTATTTTTGAAATACTTTGAAACATGTGTAGTATTTTGATGATGTTTTTTCAACAAATGACAAGAGGACAATGTTTAAAAAATTGGGCGCTTCAGCCACTATTTTCCAAAAAATTTTACGACGGTGTTGGGATGCATAAGTGGATTGCTCAGTATATTTGATGGATGATTTATATCTATCATTTGTGCCCATTCCATGTACTTTAAGAAGAAAAAGCTCATTTTCTGAAAGTTCTCCCCCGACCTCAAAAATGGTAGAGATGGTCCTGATGCAATATGTATACTGTACAACACATGTACCAATCCCATCTCAAGAAATTACAAAACACATAACACAATTTCCCATCATCTGATCAACAAATTACTACTTACAGGCGATGGCTCAGAAGTAACCTTCTCAATAATTACCAGGTACCACTTTATTCGAATATTATGTCCATGTATTAAATAGAATTAGAAATTCAAGAGGTTGTTTTCATGTTTAATCCACGTTGCTCCAGTAATGATGAATTTCAGGCAGGTTTTTACCATTTTTTTTGGGACATAGTTAATCGGAATGTTGTTCAAATGGTGCAACATTTTTTCAGGCGGAAATCTCATCCTGAAAGTGTTGCATCTAGCTACTCCATCAGACTATCGACCAGTCAGCCTTTACGATGTAAGTTATAAAATTATTATTAAGTAAATGGCAAATATGCTTAAATAACTTTTTCTGAAAATTATTTTCACAACTCAGGATGCTTATGTCCTTGGGAGACATATATATTCAGAATAATTACGCAGTCTTTTATTGACCTCAAGTTGGATATGTTTAAGGCGTTTGATAGGTTTATAAATGTCATTTTTCATTATTTTGGTTTTGATTCTTCATGGGTTCATTTGGTTTATCAATTCATTTCAACAAGTAATATATCTTTGTTAGTTAATGGGCATCCAACAACATCGTTTAAACCTTCTAGAGGCATTCAACAAGGTAATCCCTTGTCTCTGTTTTTGTTTCTTTTTCTGATGGAATTTTTTTTTTTTCTGATGGAAGTTTTTTCCAGACTATTATCCAATGCAGCAACTCAAGGTAAAATACAAGGTATCCCTGCAAAACCAAACCAGATCTTCTTGTTTGGCCGCTTATAAGATCTGGCAAGTTTACGACTCTCTCAGTTTACACACGGCTTTGTCAAGATGATACAATTAAGAATTCTATTTTTCGTATGCTTCGTATTGGCTTTCTCTATGGAAATCAAAGATCCCATCTAAAATGCAAATGTTTGTATGGAAGTTAATTCATAATATTATCTCTGGTAAGCAGAGACTACAAAATTTGACAACAATGCATGATCTGAAGTGCGTACTCTACAACAATGATCAAATTGAATATTTGGAACATCTTTTTTTCCCATTGTCAATTTGATAGAGAATATTGGTTTGTTATGTGCCTTGAAGTTCTCTCTTTGTTAGATCACTGCTCGGTCGAGTTCGCATGCGTTTCTATCTCAAACATGTTTGTCAATGTTAGTGATCAAAACTATAAGTCTTGATTTCTAGTATACTTATAGCTGAGTCTCAGACTAGGATAGAAAGTGTAGTTGGGCTGAAGACTCCATGGCGATCATCATACAAAGACGAAGAACTACTCAAGGAACTGGTGGAACTTCATCGACTAAAATTTATGTGGAGACTTTAACTTATATATCACTCAAAGTCTATCTACTCTATCTCTTATCTTGAGACAAAGTCGTTTTTGCTATATATACTTTGATCATACACATTTTCTATTTCGAGCCAAGTTTATATCGTTTATCTAATTCTCGAAATATGTGTTAGTAAGCTTTCGCTTTGGCCCATTTCATCTTTATTAGTGACGAAAGTCATATTAAGTTTCAATTACTTGAAAATAGCTTTGACGAAAAATAGTGTGTGAACAACAACTATATAACGTCCTCTAAGAATGTTTCTATGATTGAAATAAGAGTTTAGATTACATAACCATGGTTGGATATAAGCATTGTGTGGTAACTCATACGTGTATAAGTCCTTATTCCTTGAACTAAGTATGCTGTCGGAAGTTCACATCCCATGAATTTCTGCTGGAGTTTGTGAACTGAAAACAAACTTATTCCGGGTACTTAAATCCACGTACTAGTATGCGTACTTAAGTTGGTTATTCTCTAAAAACGATTATTCATGAACTTAAACTTATATAAACTAAGGAATGCAAGTTTGCAAACTGTGGCTATAAAGTTCATGAATCGATTCGAGTGAATCAAATCATTTTTGCTTCGATTGCATCTTGTATACTTCTATAAGATCTAAGCAATTGAATAACTCTCTAACTAGTTCATTTGAGTCATTTGAACTAGTTGTGGTAAAGAAGAATATGGTTGATATGAAAGTGCTCATATGGCTAACCATTTGGTTAACTACTATTGAACCAACTAAGTGTACATGTTTGGGAACGGTTACACAAACCTAAATAAACGTGCAGTTCATTTATGCGTGACAAGATAAGTTTCGATCTAACGTTTGAAAGATATTATCCTGAATCTAATCAGATTTTCATCTAACAGTGAATATTGAATGCTCTGTTATTAAGCTAACATTGATTGCAAACCCCGATTTGAAAGACTATATAAAGGAGAACTCTAAAAACTGGGAAATCTAATCCCTACACCTCATGTGTGATACTAGTTGTATTAGATATATTCGATTCTCCTTTAACCTTAGGTTTCTATTGAGACCCTGTAGGTTAAAGACTTGAAGACTTCATTTGGATTGTGAAGCCAGACCAATACTAGTTTTCTTGTAGTTGTGTGATCTGATATTGTTGTTTCTATCGTACTAAGTACAATCGTAAGATTGGCTTGAGATTGATTTCTCCGATTGGAAAGATATAAAATAAGTCACAAACATCTTCGTCTCATCGTTTGTGATTCCATAATATCTTCTTTCGCTAGTCGATTAAGATTATTGTGAGGTAATTGATAGTTCTTGGCTGTTCTTCGGGAATATAAGTCCGTGTTATCAATTGGTTCATGTTCACCTTGATTTATCAAAAGACGGAACAAAAACTTGTAGGTATTTCTGTGGGAGACAGATTTATCTATTACTGTAGACTTTTCTATGTGATACTGATTTGTTTATTAAAGTCTTCGACTTTGGGTCGTAGCAACTCTTAGTTGTGGGTGAGATCAACTAAGGGAATCAAGTGTGTAGTATCCTGCTGGGATCAGAGACGTAAGGGGCTCAACTGTACCTTGGATCAGTGTGAGATTTATTGGGGTTCAACTACATTCCAGACCGAAGTTAGTTTGTGGTAGGCTAGTGTCTGTAGCGGCTTAATACAGTGTGTGTTCAATCTGGACTAGGTCCCGGGGTTTTTCTGCATTTGCGGTTTCCTCGTTAAAAAAACTTCTGGTGTCTGTGTTATTTCTTTTTTCGCATTATATTTTGTTATATAATTGAAATATCACAGGTTGTGCGTTGAGTCGATCAATTGGGAAATCCAACCTTTAGTTGTTGATTGAAATTGATTGATCCTTGAACATTGGTCTTTGGTACCGTTCAAGTTATTTCTTTTGCATTCAATTAGACTCGCAGATTTCTATTTGCTTGAGTAAGTATTGAATCTAGAAAGTAAGATATAACTCTTAGATATACTTTTATTAAGATTGAGTCTGACTGTCTAGTTGATTCTCTTAAAAGTATATTGGAGTTAGTCCATACAGAGTGTTAATCGAAATATTGGGTGCAGTTGTTGTACCCCCGTTTTTTCAATTGGTATCAGAGCAGGAAAACACGTTTAAAGACCTTACAAGTTTGTGTTTGTAGCGATCTGACTCTATGTACATGAATTCTATCTCCATAAACGTGCCACCAGTTTTCGATGGCTCAAACTACTTATGGTGAAAAATTGATATGCGTACTTTTCTTCAAGCTCGTGATTTTAAAACATGGGTACGTGTTGTTAATGACTATGATCCTCCGGTTAATACAGAAGACAATGTATCTATACCTAAGGATATTGGTAGATATAGTCCAGAAGAAATTCTTGCTGCAAAGCAAAATTCTGACAGCTTAAATGTTATCATACATGCCATTACCCCAGATCTTCAGCACCATGTAACTACGTGCACAAAGTCTAAAGAAACCTAGGATATCTTAGAAACCGTATTTCAAGAAAATACCAGTGAAAAAGAAGCCAGGCTTCAAAACCTAAATTCTGATTGGGAAAACCTTCGTATGGCAGATGGAGAAATGAGTTTAATCACAAAGTGTCATAAATTGTTAATGAATATTTTGCATTGGGTAAGGCCATTGCTGAAAAGGAAATTCTGGTGGATCGCTACCATCTAGATACTATTCAAAGAAGCATGCCATCGTTGAGGGAAATAACCTTGATACTCTTTCCAGAAATACCCTTGTTGGAAAGTTAAAAATTCCTGATCAAAATTCTGTTCAAACAACTGCATTCAATGTTGTTTCCAACACAAGTTAAGCCTCTAACTTGTCTTAAGCTTATGAATGTTGTTCCAATGATGTTGGTTTCAATAAATCACTGATAACAGAAAGGATCAAAGAATTTATAAAAAAAAGCAATAGATGTGATAAACATCTTTTGTCAGCTTTTTTTCCAGATGATTTAATAGAAGAAAAATATTTCCTAAGTGTCAACGTCTTGGATACGTCTGATGAATATAATGAACCCTCAGCCCTTGCAGCAGAAACATTCACCTACTCAACTTCTGATTCAGAACTTGAATCTGACTCAGAGATTTCTGAATTCTTGAATAGAGAGGTTGTTCAAGAAAATCTTCAATTAAAAGCTTCATTGAAGAAACTTGAACATCAATCTAGGTGAAAAATATTGAGATAGATTGTCTTAATAATAAACTCACCAGAACCATATCTATAAAGTAAAAAGAGATTAATACTCTTAAGGATGATCTACGGAGATTATCTGAAAGTTCTGACAAAAGTTCAGCAATGCTATTCGCTCAGAAATCCTTTGGAAACACAAATGGTTTAGGATTTAAAGGCAAAACTGCAGCATAATCAACCCCCATTGTTCCTATTGATCATGGAAGAATGAAGGTTGAAGGTTGTGATAAACTGAAGGTAATTCAACAAGACAGACAATCTTTATTGATTTGTTCGTTTTGTGGAAATTCAAATCATGTTCAAAGCACGTGTTGGAGATTTAAAAGGAACAAAAAATAATAATTTCCAAACTTCAAAAGAACATGCAAGAGATGAATCTGGATAATCAACGTGGTTTTCCTAAAACCAGTGCTTCCAGAGTCAGAAGAGGGTAGGAAATCTGTTTATACAACAAACCTTGGTAAACCACTATGTGGTAAGAGAGTGGAGCGTTTGGCTCACTCGTCACTGTCTAAATATCAGTGACGTTTGCATCCTCGTCTTTAACTTGAGAAAATGAGGTTTGCGTCTATAAGACTCAAGTGGTGTATTAATTTTTGTCAAGAAAACATTCTCCTCGTATTATAGATAATGGATCATTAAATCACGGAAGACTTGTTTTACATTCTTCTAGGGTTTGGGCGTTCAGAAGTCTATTTATAATTATTTGTAGTTTTTTTGTTTCTCCCTAGAAGATACAGTTTCATGGCTCCTGTAACTAGAGGCACCACAAGTAAGGATGCAGTCGAAGAAGTTAATTTGTATCTGTGTAAAGGAATCTCTTCCTCAAGGGTGAAGAAAGTGAAATCTACAAATAATGGAGAAGGTTCTTCTTCTAACTGCCTCTTATCTGTTTGTCATCTTGATAATAACTTTAGAGGTTTGGTGAATGATTTCATCAACAAAATAAATAATTTAAAATCTCAAATTGTTTCTTCTTTAGACAATATAACTCACTATGAACAAATGTTTCTCTAACAAAGAACACCTTGCGTGAACTAAAAAGAGATCTTAGTGGGTTGACTGATATTTCTGAAGATTTAGAGGAATTGAACGATCCCATAATCAATGGGTTTTTCAATAATTAGAAGGAATTCTCGGTAGATGCTCCGAGAAATCTCTATAACATCTAGTAAATCTTATGATGAGAATGTTATTTTCTTGTTTTGTTTAGAAGAATAACTAGAGTTTGGAATAGCCATTATTGTGATTACACATAACTATGTCTAACGTCTTCATCTTCATGTTTTTAGGTTTATTTGTTTAAATTCTAAAATTGTTTGGAAGACGATTTTTGCAGTATTAATCTTTATGGTTTTATATATTGGAATTTGTTATGGGATATGTATGTTTGCGTCCGTGAACTACGATTGTCCCATACCTTGTCAAAAATTAAGTCTTTCGTATGTCGATATGCATGTATTAATAAAAGAATGAATGAACTTTTGACATTACAAAAGTTTTAAGCCTATTATATGTCATTATGCAAATATTGATGGAACATATGATGAACTTTTGTTGATGAGGATTATGTCTATTGTATGTCATTGTGCAAATAGTGATGGAAAATAGAATGAATCCTTGTCTAATCTGCAGTATTGATCTTCCCTGATCCATATTTTATGTATATACTGTGCGGCTCCGTAAGTTCTCTTATGTTGTATTTCCGATAAAATTAATCATGGTATTTCTTATGGTTAATTTAATTGAGTATTTTAGGATTCAAATTCAAATTTGTATTTGATTTGTTATGTCCAAAGAAATCCTTCTTTTCTTGTGAAAGTAAGGTCGCTCTTGTTGTTCTTTCGGGAATGACATTTTATGGGGGAGAGTTCTTAATTGAACTTGTGCTTAATTGACAAATCTTTGTGGGAGAGTGCGGCTGTGAAATATTGTAGGGGTTATCTTGTATCTTTATAAACTCCTTGATGAAATCATTTAGCTTCGGCTATATGATTGCATCTAAAAATTTGATATGTGCTTTCTTTTGATCATGAAATGTCTCTATGGAAATTTCGTTAGGATCCCACTATTTTTCGTACCTTTTCCAATTTTATTGACAAAAATGGGGAGAATTAATGTGTAGTTCACACTACAAATACATATGGTTTTCGGATCATTATGTAAGGGGAAGTAGTTTCCATGTGAGATGGAGTATTGACTAAAGGGGAGTGATACATATCACCATATTATTTTTGTCGAAGTTGTGATACAATTGAACTTTGATGATGTGTAATAATACTATGACATTGTGTAAAAATGATTGAGAATTCTTGTTTTGTCATTGTTATGGCTATGGATTTTCAACAACGATGATGCTAAACTTACAACCAAAGCAGAACTCTGACGGTTTGAATACCATCATACATGCAAATACCCCGGATCTTCAGCACCATGTGACTACGTGCACTAGGTCTAAAAATGCTTGGGATATCTTAGAAACCATATTCGAAGGTAACACCAGTGAAAAGGAATCCATGCTTCAAAACCTTAATTATGATTGGGAAAACCTTTGTATAGCAGATGAAGATTCATTTGATGATTTCAATCACAGAGTGTCCGAAATTGTTAATGCATCTTTTGCATTGGGTAAGACTATTCCTGAAAAGGATATTGTGATAAAAATTCTCAGATCGGTACCATTTAGATACGATTCTAAGAAGCATGCCATCGTTGAAGGAAATAACCTCGATGCTCTTTCCAGAAACACGTTGGTTGGAAAGCTAAAGATATTTGATCATGAGCATACATCCAAAATCGGAAAGGATGTTGATTTCAAAGCACAAAAGAACACTAAATTACTTGACAAAAGTAAAAGTGTTTATGTCTTTGAGGATAATCTTTCTGAAACTGATTCATCAGATGAAGATCTTGACAAATCAGTCTCTATGATCACAAGACAGTTTAGAGATCTTCTATTGAAGAGAAGTAAACGGTTTTCAAGAGACAAACATAAGTCATCAGTTAAACCTCATAATCGTATTCCTCCTAAAAACAGGGACACAGATGACTGATGACAAGGATATGCCTCAGTGCTTTAAGTATAAAGGTTTTGGTCATTTTGCAAATGAGTGTCCAAATCGGAATAAATACACTGGGAACAAAAATCGTGCCGCAACTCTTGATGAAATGTCTGGTAATTATGATTCTAATGAAGACGAGAAATCAAGCGTTGCACTTCTTTGTGAAAATATTGATTTTGATAATTGTAGCAATACATACATCAACCAATCTGGAAGAAAAAATTGACCATGTCCTCGAAAACTCTGTATGTGATGTTTCAGGTACCACTATGTGTCTAGCTGCTTGTACATCTCAGATGCCTGATTTTTATCCAAGATTGACGTGCTCATATTTTTTTGCAAAGGGTCATGAACTATTAAAGTGTTACAAGTACAAACACCAATTGAGGCATGTCAACAAACTTCAACGAAGAGCAAATCGATTAGTAAATAAGCTTAAACTTGCTCAGAATACCGCTGAGGTATGTAGGATTTTATCTTCTCCTGAGAAGTTAGTTTCCAAGGATAAAACAAGACCATTAGAGAAGAAAGTATGGTCAAATCGTTTTGATAGACATAGGTCTGTGGATTCCTCTCAAGAGGAAATTGGTGGACAAATTTTTGTTCGCCGAAATACAACTTGATTGTGTTGATTGGTAAATCTTGTCTAACCATTATTGTGATTATACAGCTATGTCCAACGTTTTCATCTTCATGTTTTTAGGTTTATTTGTTTAAATTATAAAATTGTTTGGAAGATAATTTTTGCAGTATTAATCTTTATAGTTTCATATATTGCAATTTGTTATAGGATATGTGTGTTTGCGTTCGTGAACTGTGATTGTCCCATACCTTGTCAAAAGTTAAGTCTTTCATATGTCGATATGCATGTATTGATAAATGAATGAATGGACTTTTGATATCACAAAATTTTGAATCCTATTATGTCATTATTTATGGAAGATAGGATGAACTTTTGTTGACAAGGATTATGTCTATTGTATGTCATTATGCGAATAGTGATGGAAAATAGAATGAATCCTTGTATATTCCGCAGTATTGATCTTCCCTGATCCATTTTTTATATGTATTACCGTGAGGCTCCATAAGTTCTCTTATGTCGAGCACGATCAATTAAATTCATTACTTTTTTTTTGTGGTTAATTTGGTTATATATTTCCGATTAGATTAATTATGGGTTCTCTTGTGATTAATCTAATTGAGTACTTTTGGATTCAAATTCATATCATACTATGTGATTTGTGATGTCCAAAGAAATCCTTATTTTCTTTTGAAATTAAGGTCGCTCTTGTTGTTCTTCCGGGAATGACATTTTATGGGGGAGAGTTCTTAATTGAACTTGTGCTTAATTGCCAAATCTTTGTGGGGAGTGCGCCTGTGGAATATTATAGGCGTTATCTTGTATCTTTATAAACTCCTTGATGAATGCATTTAGCTTCGGCTTTATGATTGCATCTAAACAAGTTGATATATGTTTTCTTTTGTTCATGAAATGTCTCTTTTGAAAATTTCATTAGGATCCCGTTTTCGTACCTTTGCCAATTTTATTGACAAAAAGGGGGAGAATTAATATGTAGTTCACACTAAAAATACATATGGTTTTTGGATCATTATGTAAAGGGGAGTGGTTTCCATGTGAGATGGAATATTGACTAAGGGGGAATGATACATATCACCATAGTATTGTTGTCGAAATTGTGATACAATTGAACTTTGATGACGCATAATGATACTATGACAATGTATAACAATGATTGAAAATACTTGTTTTCTCATTGTTATAGCTACGGATTTTCAACAACGATGATGTTGAACTTACAACCTTTGGTATAATTGGAGTACTTGGAAGTGACGAAGATTTCGAGTAATGTTGAAGATTAGGCATGTGGAATAGGAGCTACAAAAGCTTATTTATTTATTTATTTATTTTTGTATTCGATATGTATTGATTTAACTCTTTGATATACTTTATTACGATTGAGTCTAGTTGATTATCTTGAAAGTATATTGGAGTTAGTCCATACAGATTGCTAATCGAAATATTGGGTGTGGTTGTTGTACCCTCGGTTTTTCAGATTTCCAGGGTACGAAATGAGGAAACTCGTGCAACTTTTCGGAATGACCCCGATAAGAGGATATGCGGGGCACGAACCGAGTAAACTCATGCATAAATATAAATGAATGAGATCGTTTACTGGATATACAAGTAAATCCTTGAATTTGTGTTGAATTTTCATGTTGTATGTGCTCTTTGATTGATTGATATTTTTTCGTGTGTTTTGAGAAATGGAATGCATTCTATTGAGATGTCATCTCACCCCAATTAACATTCCTTGCATATTTATTAGAGTTGCGCAGCGGAAGCTATGAATGAGTAGCTTATTGATTGAATCGTTTACTTGAATTTGTTTGAAGTGTATATCCATATCAAATGTTTCATCTATAATATTGCTAAGGATAAATTTATACCTAAGAAATGATATTTTTCCTATTGATTAAATTTGATATATTAATTTGATTTAAAAAAAATAGAAAAATAAAATTTTAAGTCTCTTTCTGACCCGTAATGCTTCGAGTTCGGATCTCCATATGGTTTGAACAGGGTCCGGAACTCGGGGTGTTACACTTATAGGTGAACCACTTGGTCTAGGCAGTCCAGATCCCTCACAGCAATCCCGAGATTGTCAATATCATATTTTACCTTATTCAATAGCCTAAAGGAAAATATGATTCTTAGAACCTGGTCTACAAATAAAAGTCAAGTGAAACTCATCTCAAGTTACACACATGCAACATTGCTTCAAAATACCTCGTCTAAGCGAGAATAAACTCACCAGGATATAAAATCACTCAAAATATTGATTCATGCTCAATAATAGTTTTCAAAGATGAAATGGAGAAAAAAATAATGAAAACCTTAAATTTGAAACATTTATATTTGTTTCAAACTCATTGTTACAAAAAAACGATAAAAGCTAATGTTGCGGTAACTGTTGGACTATCGCTGAACCAACAATCTTAACACTGAGAAAAGACCACGATTTAGTAACAACTGTCTTGAGCAGGTATTATTCTTCGGGTTCTTCCTTTTGAAGCAACAAAAAAATATCGCTGCAACTCTTAATTTTTCGTTCTATTCTCTCCCAGAACTTTATGTAATCGACTCTCGTACTCCCCAACACCTTTTATATTATCATAGTCACCAAAATCCTCCCTAATAACTTCAAATATCCGACATTAATTACTTGATTTTCTATTGCGAATCACATGGATAATTTCCCTTTTTTATCTTCTACACGCGTTATTTTGCAGCCAACACACTCCAATACGCCAGGACATGCCTCAGATATTAAAACACCCTGTCATCTCTTGCCATACACAGAAAAGATCTGGAAAGACTAAAAAAATCCCGTGATATTCTCGTGTAGTATGTTAGCTTCAAATCCATGTAACCAAGCCAATTCTTTCGAATCTGAAGGACTTACCAATCTTGTTTAACTGTAATAGGCCCAAACCAACCTATTGGAAAGAATGAATCTCAACAGAAATCTTCCAAATCGAATCCAGAAAAATACGATGTTTATAAACATTTGAATCAAATTTTTCCCGCCCAAACACAATTTAAACTGAAGAAGAAAGGGGTGCCCTTAACCAATTGTTGGGTGTCGATATCAACTAAGATGCCCTTAGTAAAATCTGTGGCGCCTTTAATAGAATTCTGGGTGCCTTTAATACCTTTGTGGGGCTGCTCGGAGTAATTTCGGGGGTACCTTTAACACTTTTCTAGGGTGCCTTTAATAATTTGTAGGGATGTAAATACCACTTTTCGAGCCAATTTTTCCACACAAGTTTGTTTCTCCAAAAACACCTACAAAAACATAAAACACCATAATAAGTATAAAAATGAACACTAATAGATAATTAAGATCAATAAAGACACAAAAATGTGTCTATTAACATACCGACTGAGTCTGGATATTTCGCTGCAACCATAAGAAAGAAAAACAACAAACTTGGAAAATGCAACATTATTCAAGAAGTTGTGAAACAATGAAATGCTCTAATGGCTCTACCAATACACGAATCAGATCATAATTTGAACTACATGCATCAAATGTTGATGATGATCTGTATGTATCTTTTACGACATATTATCAGTCGCCCACCCACTAAAATTTTCCATTTTTCTATTTAAAAAGTTCAAAATATATGACTGTTAATGGTGGTATTTAGCTTAGGGTTAAAATCATAAAACCTAGGCCTGACGTGACGTCACTCTGTAAGAAAACGAAGCCGTGATACCAATATCTCCACTAGCACATTTATTGATCCTTTCAATACGTCTACGAGAAATTTACCAGGGTACCTTTTTTTTATATATACATGCTAGTTCCACGGCAGAACCCTCAGTATTGACTGGCATCATCTCCGCACATGCCAACCGCGCATGTCGTATATTCTAATTAGGGTTTCGACATGTTAAACCCTAATTTCTACATCTCCGCGCCAAAGGCATACCATGCCAGCCGCACCACCGTGCCAACGACATGCCATCCATGCCAGCCACATCTCCGCGCCAAAGGCATACCATGCCAGCCGCACCAACGTGCCAACGGCATGCCATCCATGCCAGCCACATCTCCACGCCAAAGGCATACCATGCCAGCCGCACCACCGTGCCAACGGTATGCCAGCCACGCCAGCCACACCTCCGCGCCAAGGGCATACCATGCCAGCCGCACCACCATGCCAAAGCCATGCAACCATGCCGCTGGCTTCCAAACAAAGGATTGCAACAATGGACGGCTACCCTTCCTTCTGAGATGCAAATCTCAGCCATACAAGTTCGCCACCAAATGCGTGGAAACGTCTGGCCCAATGCCAAATTCCACGGTTTATGCCAAAACCCTAATTTGGCCGCGCCTAAAACATGCCAAAGCCATGCCGGCCATGCAACCATGCCTATGGCTGCAAAACGAAGGGTTGCAACAATCAACGGATAGCCTTCCTTCTGAGATGCAAATCTCATCCGTACATGTTCACCGCCAAATGCATGACAACTTCTGGAACAATGCCAAATTCCATGGTTTATGCCAAAACCCTAATTTGGCCGCACCTAAAACATGCTAAAGCCATGCCGGCCATGCAACCATGCTGCTGGCTGTCAAACGAAGGGTTACAACAATCGACGACTACCCTTTCTTCTGAGATGCAAATCTTAGACGTACAAGCTTGCCATCAAACCCTAATTTGGCCGTGCCAAGAGCATGCACGAGCCATGCCGCTGGCTGCCAAATGAAAGGTAGCAACGTTCAATGGCTACTCTTCCTCCTGAGATGCAGATCTCAGCCGTACAAGCTTGCTACCAAACGACTTGTTGCAATCTCTTGACTACGGTGTCAATTCCTTGTCACGACACCAAACCCTAATTGGTCACGCCCAGAACATGCGCAAGCCATGCCGCAGCTACTCCGCTAGATGCCAGTGGAAGGTAGCCATGATCAATGGCTACTCTTCCTCTTGAAATGCAAATCTCGACCGTCGAAGGTCGCCACCGAACCGGAAAGCCTCTCAATCTTAAATTGCCACACGTAGCAACATGCTACACGTTTTCCATGAAAATATTCGTGACATCAAAACATGTCAAATTGGGGGATGCTCATTAGGATATTGGTCTGGCGGTTTACAGCGTGCGGCGTACACTACGCTCGTTACAGGAAAGTGACATAAGAGTGAAGCGGTTAGTAAATACAAGAATTAATGGTGAAACATTTCCTTCATTATGGAAACATCAATTCCAGGCGTTACTCGTTACCGCTTTCTTCCATTTACTCAGCCGTTTCCACTTCTTACGAGACCAGGGTACGTTTCGTTATGACTTGTATAAATAGGTCTCACCTATTTCCACCAAATACGATTTTTCGTCAGGAGAATACACCACACTTAGAAATCACTTGCTAGCTTTCCAACCTGCTAGAGTATCACTTTCTGATACAATTCGTCAAACAACTACTCTTCCAGAATCAACTATTATGGTCTCAACACTCTCTTTGCTTCCCTCCCTAAGACCTACCCTTCTCCTTCACTTTTTGACCGAAGAAAGTCTGGAACGGCTATTTCTTGGTTTAGGCCGGATTTGTACAGATTGATCTCTCGAATCAAAGTACTCCCCTGCAGTACATTGTATAGGGTTTAGACTCGTTTCTCACCCAAAACACACGAAATTACTGAAATCAGCAGAAACTGTTTTCACCCTCAAACAATGACCCACTATAACAATGTGTGTTTATTATACCTAAAATTAAAACTTTATGTGGGTGGCTTGTAGTCTCTACTCATATTTAGACTAATCTTTGTGGTTCCCCAACGAAAATGATATATGGCACCCAGTTTTTGGCACCCATTTGCACTCACTATTAGGTGGCGCCTACTTGGGATTGTTTTAAGAACCGAGGAAAAATATTGTGGAAAAATCTGTTTGATTCTGCTAAGTGCCTTAGTATTTCTCTGACATCTTCTACAAAAATCTTCTCATTGAATCATTGATGCACTTGGATTAGCACAAAGAGGTAAGAATTTGTTCTTTATTCCACCTCCGAGTTTTTTTTTAATCATGTTGGACCGATTTTCAGATCGATACTAAATTTCTTATACTGTGTTCGTTGAAGGAATTGAGATGAATTAGTTCTCTCGAAGTTGCGTTACCTACAATGACTGAATGAGGTTCCAAAACGTAGCTGCAATTAACTCAAAAAAAATAAAAATAAATAAATAACCTAGTTGCAATAAACTTGTGTACATATGGTAATCCCATGTGTATGGAAAGAAACTTGTTCTGTATGAACAAGTGACATCCTTTCTAGAATATGATTGACTACTTAATTATGAGAAATGGAAATAGGTAATTGATTTTTCGTTGGATTATGCAAGGAATTGATGATTTTTTAAGAGATATACAGAAAATGAACTTGCGAAATTTGGTTGGATCCACTAAGAAATTGGTGATTATTTTGGAGATGCAAGTGCCATTTGGTTGTAATTATCGCAAACTAATGGTCGCTAGGACATTGCTGATTCTTCCTGAGATAGAACAAAACCCTTAATGTTCATCCCCGTTTTCTCCTCTTCCGTGAAGGAGAAAAAAACCCAGCATGTTTGTAACACTACGCCAAATCAAGGTAATTTTGACAGGGCCCCTTTAAGAAATTTGACAAGTAAAGCCTGTCAATTGGCAGTCTTATGTATTTAATGAATTGTACAAGACCTGATATTGCCTACACTGTGAGTAGATTAAGCAGGTACACTTGCAACTCTGGGCAGGATCACTGGAATGCTCTCTACAGAGTTCTACGGTACCTGAGAGGAACTTCAAACTATTGCTTAAGTTTTGGGAAGTATCCTGCTGTGATAGAAGGGTATTGTGATGCTAACTGGATATCAGACTCAGATGAGTGCAAATCCACTAGTGGGTACATCTTTACACTTGGTGGCGCGTCTGTGTCATGGAAGTCTTCCACACAGACATGTATAGCTCGATCCACCATGGAGTCTGAGTTTATAGCCTTGGAGAAAGCTGGAGAGGAAGCTGAATGGATACGAGGTTTCCTGGGAGGAATTCCACTCTGGCCCAAGCATGTGTCTTCAATCGCAATCCACTGTGACAGTCAAGCTGCTATTGGATGCACAAAGAATAGTGTATACAACGTAAAGTCTATACATCTTCAAAGAAGACACAAGACAGTGAAACAACTACTCTCAACTGGCATCATCTCTATAGACTTTGTGAGGTCTAAAGAGAATATTGCAGATCCTTTGACGAAAGGGTTATCTAGAGAGGTAGTTAGATCCACATTGAAGGGGATGGGACTCAATCTCATAGAATAAATCGCCATGAAGGACACTCAACCTTGTGAATGGAGATCCAAGATCAAGGTTCAATGAGACAACTAATTTTTGGTGATGTCGAGAGAGCACTATCTTTGTCCCTCCCTATGGTGTAACAGTATGATAGTGCTGCCTGCATGAGTTAGGATGATCTGTCAAGATCTTAATGAGTTCCATGGCTTTGCTTAAAGTGGGGTGTGGCAGGACACTCTTAATGGACTCACCTATGTGGATGTTGGATGTGGGGCCGTTTCCTATGAGAATTTGAGCTTTTTTCTCTAGAGACATTCATTAATTCCGGGATTTAGCCCACGGCCAAAACGGGCACAACGGCAAGAGCTTGGCAGCTTTCTTTTTCTTTGAGACATCAAAGTGTGGTTGTTATTTCTGAACTGCACTCACTTTTGGCGGTTCAAGACATTATATTCACCGTAACAACAAGCAGTTCTGGTAACCTCTCACTAAGTTAAGGTTCAATCTCTGGGACACCTTAGCCTAATATTGATGTATTATGTGTTCTCGTATTTCGTCGATATGTTTTTTCATTCATGTGGGGGATTGTTAGAAAAAACGTTTTTTAATTTTCCAAAATACCAAATTTGCATGGACTATGTTTTGATCCCTAGACCCATCGCGCACTATTTGTTTTTTCATTTGAATAGATAAAACAATAGTCCCACATAGACTAAAATCTAAACATTTTTAGACTTAAATACCATAGAATTGACTAAAAGGGCATGGCCCTTGGGTCAATAGACTTTTTTGTGAGGGGGGGAGACCTAGACTAGGGCAAGGTTGTGTTTCCCGTACGCGCGGTGCTTCGCACAGAAGCACGCACGCCGCCGCCGTCCGGCCGGTCGGGTGTGGGTGTGGGTGTGGGTTCATTAGACCCTATCTTTTTGCTGAAACTTTTCTCACGTGTTTTCCACACATGTAGAAGAATCTTTTTTGTCTGTACGTGTTTGTCCTGGCCTTTTTTTGTCTGTACGTGTTTTGTCCTGGCCTTTTTTGTCTGTACGTGTTTTTTCCTGACTTATTTGTATGTACGTGCTTGTCTTGGCTCCTTTGTATGTACGTATTTGGCTTGGAACAACACTCTGCTCTATGCCTGACAAAGCAGCATTTCTTGCACACCAAACATTACCAGTATTTCTGTCAGAAGCATGGGTTTTTCCTTCTTGTTTGTAACGACACAAACACTATATAAGAGAGTAGTTTTAAGCTCAGAAAACACAACACAGAGAAACATCTCTTCTATTCTCCCTCTGTTTTTTCAGTAAACTGGTTTCAGTATACATCTCTTATTATGTTTTAAGTTTTGCCAAGATCTAAGGGTACCCTCATTGTATGCTACATTGAGGGGTACTAACTGTAGTTGTATCCTGGAGGTGACTCGCCAACTGCTGTAGCATCTCAGAGGAGTGGCAGGCGATATTACCTTTAGGACGGCGTATCGTATACGTGACTCTACATTTTCTGTGCAATATCAGCAACATCGGTTTGAGCTAAGTATTTTATTCTCTGATTCTACAGTTGTTGTTACAAATTTATTTCAACAATCTAAAGGCAATACCGTCTTTACTATATTTTTTGTTGTAACAACATGGGAAAGAGTACTGTAGACAAACCCCCAAAGTTTAGTGGAAAAGATTTTAAACGATGGCAGTCCAAAATGTTATTCTTCTTAAAAGACCAAAGGTTAGATGAAGTTGCCTTAGAAAGACCCTCAAGAAGGCTTCATGACCGTGGCTATGAAGATAGACTGGATAGGTGGACTAGAAAGAATTACATGTGCAAAAACCATATTCTTAACTGTCTGGATGACTCCTTGTACGACTTTTATAATGCAAAAGAAAATTTTACTGCTTTTGATTTATGGGAAGCCCTCGAAGAAAAATATCTTGCTGAGGCTGCTGGAAGCAAGAAGTTCTTGGTGGCTAGGTTCCTGGAATATAGGATGACATATGAAAATCCTGTTGTAGAAAAATTCGTCGAACTCCAGCTACTCATCAACGAAATTCTTGCTGAAGGCATGCATATTGATGAATCTCTACAAGTATCTGCAGTGATTGAAAAGCTACCACCCTCATGGAACGAGTACAAGAGGAGGCTTCGACACAAGAATCGCGAAATCACCATGGTGGAGCTGGGGAAAAAGATCCAATTGGAGGAACTTCTGTGCTGCAAGGACAAGAACCTGATGCTGAGCAAAGACTGTAGGGCACCTAAAAAGACCAAAAATGATCTTAAAATGAAAAATAAGGCAAACGTGGTAGATGATTCTGGATATTTTACTGGCATGGTGTCTGAAGTCAACCTTGTCTCTAATGTGACCAATGTGAGAGACTGGTGGCTAGATTCTGGAGCCACCAGGCATGTCTGTAAGTTCAAAAATGCTTTCTCATCCTATAACAAAGTAGGAGACGATGAGAAATTGTTTATGGGAAACTCTTCTACCTCTAAAGTGGTAGGAAAAGGCAAGGTTGAATTGAATCTCACTTCAGGAAAAACTCTCGCATTGAATGACGTGTATCACGTCCCGGACATATGCAAGAATCTTATCTCAGAAACCATCTTACTTGGGAAAGGTTTTAAATTTGTAGCTGAGTCTAACAAAGTTGTAATCTCTAAGGGTGGTGACTTCGTAGGAAAAGGATATGTCACTGAAAACATGATTAAGCTTAGTGTACTCTCTTTGAACTTGAATGATAATGCATCTTCTTCTGCTTATGTTTGTGACTCCTCACATGTTAATTTCAAATCCATTGAAAGACTTGCTAAATTAGGATGCATTCCTAAAATAAACATTGACAGAGGTCATAAATGTGAAATTTGTGTTGAATCTAAATATGCAAGAAAACCCTTTAACAAAAAGGTTGAACGTAGTACAACTCCCCTAGAATTATTCCACTCAGATTTGGGAGATTTGAAATCAACACCAACTAGAGGTGGTAAAAAAATGGTACATCACTTTTATAGATGTCTGTTTGGCAGTCTTATGTATTTAATGAACTGTACAAGACCTGATATTGCCTACACTGTGAGTAGATTAAGCAGGTACACTTGCAACCCTGGGCAGGATCACTGGAATGCTCTCTACAGAGTTCTACGGTACCTGAGAGGAACTTCAAACTATTGCTTAAGTTTTGGGAAGTATCCTGCTGTGCTAGAAGGTATTGTGATGCTAACTGGATATCAGACTCAGATGAGTGCAAATCCACTAGTGGGTACATCTTTACACTTGGTGGCGCGTCTGTGTCATGGAAGTCTTCCAAACAGATATGTATAGCTCGATCCACCATGGAGTCTGATTTTATAGCCTTGGAGAAAGTTGGAGAGGAAGCTGAATGGATACGAGGTTTCCTGGGAGGAATTCCACTCTGGCCCAAGCATGTGTCTTCAATCGCAATCCACTGTGACAGTCAAGCTGCTATTGGATGCGCAAAGAATAGTGTATACAACGGAAAGTCTATACATCTTCAAAGAAGACACAAGACAGTGAAACAACTACTCTCAACTGGCATCATCTCTATAGACTTTGTGATGTCTAAAGAGAATATTGCAGATCCTTTGACGAAAGGGTTATCTAGAGAGGTAGTTAGATCCACATCGAAGGGGATGTGACTCAAGATCATAGAATAAATCTCCATGAAGGACACTCAACCTTGTGAATGGAGATCCAAGATCAAGGTTCAATGAGACAACTAATTTTTGGTGATGTCGAGAGAGCACTATCTTTGTCCCTCCCTATGGTGTAACTGTATGATAGTGGTGCCTGCATGAGTTAGGATGATCTATCAAGATCTTAATGAGTTCCATGGCTTTGCTTAAAGTGGGGTGTGGCAGGACACTCTTAATGGACTCACCTATGTGGATGTTGGAAGTGGGGCCGCTTCCTATGAGAATTTGAGATTTTTTCTCTAGAGACATTCATTAAGTCCGGGATTTAGCCCACGACCAAAACGGGCACAACGGCAAGAAATGGTAGCTTGGCAGCTTTCTTTTTCTTTGAGACATCAAAGTGTGGTTGTTATTTCTGAACTGCACTCACTGTTGGCGGTTCAAGACATTCTATTCACCGTAACAACAAGCATTTCTGGTAATCTCTCACTAAGTTAAGGTTCAATCTCTGGGACACCTTATCCTAATATTGATGTATTATGTGTTCTCGTATTTCGTCGATATGTTTTATCATTCATGTGGGGGATTGTTAGAAAAAACGTTTTTTAATTTTCCAAAATACCAAATTTGCATGGACTATGTTTTGATCCCTAGACCCATTGCGCACTATTTGTTTTTTCATTTGAATAGATAAAACAATAGTCCCACATAGACTAAAATCTAAAGATTTTTAGACTTAAATACCATAGAATTGACTAAAAGGGCATGGCCCTTGGTTCAATAGACTTTTGTGTGAGGGGGGAATACCTAGACTAGGGCATGGTTGCCTTTCCCGTACGCGCGATGCTTCGCACAGAAGCACGCACGCCGCCGCCGTACGTCCGGTCGATCGGTCGGTTCGGGTGTGGGTGTGGGTTCATTAGACCCTATCTTTTTTCTGAAACTTTTCTCACGTGTTTTATACACATGTAGAAGAATCTTTTTTGTCTGTACGTGTTTGTCCTGGCCTTTTTTTGTCTGTACGTGTTTTGTCCTGGACTTTTTTGTCTGTACGTGTTTTGTCCTGACTTCTTTGTCTGTACGTGCTTGTCTTGGCTCCTTTGTATGTACGTATTTGGCTTGGCACAACACTCTGCTCTATGTCTGACAAAAGAGCATTTCTTGCACCCCAAACATTACCAGTATTTCTGTCAGAAGCATGGGTTTTTCCTTCTTGTTTGTAACGACACAAACACTATATAAGAGAGTAGTTTTAAGATCAGAAAACACAACAAAGAGAAACATATCTTCTATTCTCCCTCTGTTTTTTCAGTAAATTGGTTTCAGTATACATCTCTTATTCTGTTTTAAGTTTTGCCAAGCTCTAAGGGTACCCTCATTGTATGCTACATTGAGGGGTACTAACTGTAGTTGTATCCTGGAGGTGACTCGCCAACTGCTGTAGCATCTCAGAGGAGTGGCAGGCGATATTTACTTTAGGACAACGTATCGTATACGTGCCTCTACATTTTCTGTGCAACATCAACAACATTGGTTTGAGCTAAGTATTTTCTTCTTTGATTCTACAGTTGTTGTTACAAATTTATTTCAACAATATGTGCTTTTTACTGATGACTATGTTTGTATTGTCAGGAAATATGATGCTTACGTTCGAAATCAGAACAAGTCTACAGGAAAACGTGGAAAACAACAAACGAAGAAAGTCATTGAGTATATTCTTTGGTTGACATAAAATCTTGAGAAAGAGAACATGAGTACCCTTAAGAGGCTTGCAAATGGTCCAGATATTAATGTTATTTCATACAAGTCTTAAACAGTAAATGGTTATCTGTTTAGCACAGCTGATTCAGAAACAACTTTAACCACACAAAATAATGGTGTATGAATGAAAGCGGTAGGCACTTTCAGATCAATAGCCAATGATACAAATTTGAAAACTGACAGTGGGACCTATTATGGCATTTTGAAGAAAATACTTGAACTAAATTACTACAATGACTTTAAGGTGACAGTATTTTACTTTGATTGGGTACGCACGGAAGACAAGCTTAATGGGTGTGAAGTGGATCCAGAAACCAACATAGACTATGTCAATTTTGCAAGGTTCAAACGAAATAAAAATGTAGAAGATGAGCCCTTTATCCATGCTTCTCTAGCTTCTCAGGTTTTCTACTGCAAAGACGAAACAAGGGATACTTGGCAGATTGTTTTAGAGGCTCCAAAAAGTCTAACTCCTGATGTCGATGCTTATCAAACCCTTTTGTTTTCTCTGGAGCTTCCGATGAAGCCTTATCGTCTACATTTAGAGACAGCGAAGAAAATTAGTTATCTAGTATTCATGTTTGAGTATTTTTTATGGTCCATTGTTTTTTGTTGGTACATTGTGATGGTTTAGTCCTTATAATGGGATAACTGGTTAATTTTAATAAATTTTTTATTTTGAGGTTGTATTTGTGGTACATTTTGGTGGTATGTTTATGTATGGTTTAATAGTTACTCTCTGCAATATCTGACGCATTTGGTTACGCAGTTTGATGATGTCAGGTAGTAGATGTCAATCTAGTACTGGGGAACATGAAGCTGTTGAAGGCCGCAGAAGAGAAACTGACTCTCATAGCGAGTCTAGCCATGAAGACCATACTGCAGATAGTTATGGAAGCACTTCTAGGCTACCAGGTAAATACTCACATGTTGTAACTTACAAACTAGTTGTTTTCTTATCAGTTGGTATATGAAAATATTGTAATGTTTGAACACTTCATTCATTAGGCAACCGCAAGCAGATTATATTCGAAAAATATGGGCACCCTTGTGATATCAGTTAAGAACAATTTGTGACAGAAATTGGAAAGATAGTACGGGACATTGTCTTCCTGCAATTGATTCTTGGATGGTTGTTTCAGAAAGCATCAAAGACGATATATGGAACAACGTCGTTGTGAGTGAATTGTTCTTATTTGATTTGCCTTTATAATTTTTATGATCAGTACATGATAAAATGGAAGGTTAAGTATGAGGTTGCTGAATATGAGGCTGATAAAATTTTATTTGCCTCTATTATAATTTTTAATTTGCAGGTTAAATACGAGGTAGCTGAAATTTATAAGTTTAACAAACCTGACAAAGGATAATGTTTCTTGGAGAAACTGGAAAGTATCAGCTTCGACGTGTGTTGGATAAGTATGACACTATTGTAGAGATGAAAACAAATATGCCTGAACGCTTAATTGCAAAAATACAAGATTGGGAAAGTTTTGTTGATTTCTGCAATACCGATGAGGATAAGAAACATCGTGCAACTGGTAAAAAGACTAGAGAAGCTGTTGAGCTACTACAATCATGTGGCAGGAAAGGAATTTCTTGCACAATATACGACCTGGTAAATTACTACATATCTTCCCTTATGTTTTATTTTGACTACCTTTTCTTGTCTGAATTACTTACTCAGTTGTTGGACACTTTTCATTAGAATAACTTATTCCCAGTCCATAAGGGTTTAGGAACCACAAAGGGTTCATTTCTACTATGTTCTGCTATCCATATTTTAAGATAACAGAGATATGGAACCTCATGCATTTTTCATTTCGTCTGTAGCATTGCAGTACAACGTTATATGCATCCCGAGTCTACTATTTAATTGGATGGAAGAGTATTTCTACCACTCATAATAAATTAGCAGCAATCTGAATTGTAGGAGATAATAAGATCAGTCGTGATTCACTCTTTGGTTCGATAAATAATGTGTTTATTTGTCATTCATTAATTGCAGGAAAAAGAGAGTCCAACGGGTGAAATTAACCGATGTGTGGTGTTTGCGGCAACCCATGTAACCAAGACCATAGATGATCCTGCATCAACTTCCGCCTCTGATGTTAAATTTGTAAGACTAATCAAATTATTATGATTTTTTATGTGACTTTGTCCTTGCGTGAATAGAGAACTCAAATTTCTCTATCATACTATTGGAGAAGTAATTCCTTCTGTATGTAGTTACATCTAGATTATTTTTGAACTTGTAGAGGAAAATTAAAGAACTCGTAGATGCTGATCCAAAAGGTCAGAATGATATCGACAATGATGTTATTGCTAAGGTAATTAAGAACATAATTAGTATATCTTTTGTGAATTTTAATCTTCTCCACTGGTGAACGGAGTACACTTCCTTATTTTTAATGTCTGGTTCTCATACATGTGGGCGTGATCAAAAAGGTTATGTCATTCATTCACATTAGATTGGAATTTTACCTAGAAATTCATGTTTAGTTTGTCGTGAAAGATAAGGCTATTTTACCTGGTTCTCATACATGGTATCCTATAGAAAGATAAGGCTATTTTACCTAGAAATTCATGTTTAGTTTGTCGTGAAAATACTTCATCCGTATAGAAATTTCCTGTTTACGTGAGAAATCACCTTGTGCAGGTCAATTTGAATTATTTATTTCTAGTAAATACAGTAGAGAGCCGACTAGTTAATACTTTCCGACTCGTACATCTTAGCATTCACCTTATTTAGTATTGGTGAACCCTTTTTTTTTGTTTGGTATTGCTGCATATAGGCGCCCGATGAGTCCAACCTGCTTGCTGCTAGCAACTGCTTCGTTAAAAACTTCAGAGGGAGAACCATTGCTTTGGGAACTTTCAATGATGCTTCTGCCCCAATGGAGCATGCGTATAACGTAAGTGTTGAAGAAATATTTGATAGAGATGCAGAATTATATGATGAAGATGGAACTCTTGGTGATATTATGCTTGGGCAGGTGATCAATTGGCCGAAAGGAAGTGTTCATCCTTATCGGTAATAAACCATGTCACTGTAGTTTTAGACTTTAGCACTGTAGTTTTGAATGAATTTACTCTTTTTGTCTGTTGTGGTCTTTTCGTATGTCGTCTTGTTGGATGTTGTTTGGATGAAGAATCCGTTTGAGGTTAAACATTTACAATTTATGGAAATTTATTTTGAAGTTAAGAATGTCTTAATTAAACGATAAGAAATTATTTATATAATTATCAGGAATAATTTACAGGCTAATAAATCAATTTTGAATTGATTGACAAGCAATGCCTGTAAAAAATTATTGACAAGCATAGCATGTAGTTTACCGTTAATTTTTATTGATAGTAGGTCACCATCAAATAAGGTTTTTGACACCATAAAATATGACATGCCATTTGACAGGAAAGGTCTGTCAAAAATCTGTATTATTGACAGACCTGGCCTGTCAATAAAGTTGAATTCTGGCGTAGTGATAACCTAATACGTTGATCCTGATCTACGGTTAAAAACTAAGCACTAATAGTCAACAAAAATGCTTTTTTCTTTACTTTTTCTTTAAAGAGAGCCACGTAATACGGGGTGCAAATGGATGCACAAAAAGTGGGCGCCAGATAGAATGATTGGTCCCCAAATTCAACTTTTAAGTTGAATGCAATGTAACCTTGAATATGAGGCTTATAGTTTTCTTGAATTCAACTTTCAACATGCACCGAGTGGTTGGATGCAAATATTTGAGTCGTAGGATTCTAACTTATAATTTTTTATGAGGGCTCAAATTTGATACGCCCAATGATCAGACTAGCTGTTAGATTTCAACTTATACAAAAAATCTGATGGCCCAAATTTGATGCGCCTAACAAAATTAAAATTTATCTACGCCCTATCATTGGGTGCATCAAACTTGATTCAAGTTATACCAAGCAATACCTTAAACCACAACTTGAATCAAGTTAAAAATGGACTTTTGACCACGTTTTTCCAACTTGAATCTTGAAGTTGGAGAACCATAACACTTGCATTAATAGATTGAGGATGAATTTATTGTGGGGAGGTGAAAAAGATAGAAAGTCTCTTGTACCACTTGTCAAGGTGATCTTGGCCTAAGAGACCTTAAACTTAACATTTTGGCTTTTTCTGGTATATTTTTAGTTTGCTCATTTAGGATCATTTTTACATGGTTGCTAGCAGCAATACCAGTTTACTGGAGATGGTACGTACCATATAAAATGAATTATTTTCTAGTTTATCTTGTACAATTTTGGTACCATTCCAATAAAATGGTACACCGATTAGCAGTTTTACACTTTGGCCTCGCTCTAGTAAGAGTATCAGTTCATGTATAAAATATTTTTGGCTCGATACCAATTTTATGGTACAGCAAATAACAAAGAATATTACTATGGTTTATACACACAAAACATAGATAAAGAAGATTTCTTATGCATAAACTCATACCGAAATTGAATTTAATAATAATAAAAACTACCTACAAAAGAGTTTCATAAATTTATATGTACTACCATGGTTTCTTAGCTAAGAGTTATAAATAAAGATACTTTTAAGAACCAACCCTTAACCATAAGAAAGTCATCTAACGTCTTATAAAAAATAGCTCAACTAAAAGAAAAGCCAGTAAACTAAATCCTAACCCTTTACCATGTGTGCAAGCTTATATGTTGAAACAATTTGTACGATAGTCATTCTTTACGATAAAATAGATGTTATGCCATGAGGACCAATTTCACGGTATATACAAAAGTCAAATAGTCTATAAAACACATGTTAATGTGTTATATAAGAAAGAGATAAAACATCATGCTTAAAGAAAAAAACACGTCTGGTCCCACCCTTGTATTAAAAGGATCTCATCCTCTGTATAAAGGTCCTTCTACTCTTCAGTTTTCGCATCAGATTTCACGGTTTTAAACTCTCTCTCTGTCTAACCGTTTCTCTCACCGGATAAGCGATTCATTTGAATCTCGTGACGGCAGGTGGTAGTGCAAGATTTTATTCTCAGAATTTCTTAAAGTTCCCGCCAAAATCAGCAAACAGTAATTCAGTATCTTCTTCTCTTCTATTCGAAAAACAAATCGACTTATAGTGGAGGATCGTATTTACCTTACTAAACTCGTTTTACAATATGACGATCTAAAGGATTTGTATGGATTATGCAGTAGCAATCTCGAAGAAATGTAGATTTTAAATATAGAAAATGCTGAGCTCCGATTGGCTAACAAAGATCTGAGAGTCGATCTTTTGGTGCAAAAAATAGAGGAATGATATCTTGTTGTGATATTCAGCCTTAAGTTTTGGATTTGGTATCTTGATTATCTATTGGAGAAAATTTCACATCAGCGCACTCATCCTACGAGTAATACGCCAATAGCATTTTTTGAGGATTAGATCCATGACCAAACAAAAAAGTTGGCTATGATTATTGCATGTGGCCTACAAGCATTTAACGAATCTATTATCATCTAACTGATCGTGCACCATTGTAACAGTTTCCCAACATTTTAAAGCGCTCATCTTGTTGTTTATCAGAAGAAACAACTAACACAATGGAAAAATATTGTTCTGGCATTTGCGGGTGGTGGAAGAAAAATAGAATTATTTTGTTGCATTACATCGATGGAGAAAGACACAGTGCGTTAGTGCCATCCAATACCAAAACTAAATAAGAAATCTACATTTTTTGTATAAGCAAAAAGAAATCTACATGAAATTATAAGACAAGAGTCGTATTGAACTGATAACATAACTGAGCACGTTGGAGTACACTAATGACACAAATAAATAATCCATAACACGCTAGGTGCGCAAGTTGCGAATTCAGAGTCATATTCGGCTTACTATGATACAACTGAATCTGGTAGTGTAAAATAACAAGTTAGAGGTTCGGATATTCAACTGCATTTCCAATATGAGCCAAACCTTCCATTGATGGATTTTTTTTTATTGGTTCGTCTAGTAATCTAACTTTACGAACTAACCGAACATGGATTTTATCTGAAATATAAACAAGATTCGGCTGAAAATAATATATAAGATAATCAGTCGAACCTAAAGGTCTTCTTCGTTAAGCTGGGTTCGACTGAAAGCGTGATATTTCAATATCAACCGGACAGTTCTTCTTAAATAAAATAAAAAAAGACTGGGTTCCAATATGTGGGTCTGCAGCTAAATCCCTTGCACAACATTTCATACAACTTACTTATATAATCGCCGAAGAAAAACAAAATCAAAACGGTTTGATGATGATTAAATTAGGTTAGGAATGAATATGATTTGGATTTTGATTAGTTTAGGTTTATGTTTTAAATTTAGGTGAAGGGTATTTAAGTAATTTAAAATAATTAAGGGTAACTTAGTAATCCACCCATTGCTATAACACCCCTTATAAACCTTTCCTAAATAGGAAAATAATTTTGGATGCCTCAAAAAATTGAGTACGCCTCAAGGAATCTTTTAATGAATGAAAATTCGAGGTTACAATGAGTTTAAGGTCGAAACTAAGAGAATACAAAGTAACAAGAACATACCATACAAGTACAATACTGAGAAATCCGATAAGAGAAAGAGTAGGATTACCGGAGTAAGAAAAATTAAAGTATGAATAAGGTTCGATTAAATCGGAAGAATAATGTTTTTTTGGAATTAAAATCCAACCATTTAGTTTGTTTTTCTTCTTTAGAAAGATATGCTCCCAAAATAGGAGTGATTTGCTCAAATCTCTCAAAGCTAGTGATGAAGCTTCCGTCGTCAAAGAAATCACCGTTGGAGATGAAGATTCCATAGCTGAAGAGCATCACTATCGATCTTAGAACCCAACCCAAGAACCAAGAACCGCCACTAAAGCGAAGATAAATCTCAAAAGAGTAAATAAAACAACCATAATGGTGTTGATAAGTCGAAAACATACTAAAAACTAGCTAAAACTACTACTAAGATAAAAAAACAAGAAATAGTGAAGAAATCTCCTCAGATCTGGTCCATAAGGTTGTTGTTGATAGTTTTGTTCAAGATAAAGGAGGAGCGAGAAAGAGGAAAGATAAAAAAGAGACAAGAGACATGTTTCATTTATCCACTAATAGTATACATTTTAAGCCCAAGTCAGAAATATATGAGTTTCTCCTTGCCCTAAAAACATCCCCAAGTCCAATACTACCTTACACAAAGTAAAATAAAAAAAAGGAAAAAATAAAATAAATTAAAACTTATCTTCTACTCTCCCTTCTCCTCTTTGCTTCTAGCATGAACTAATCGTCTCTTTTAACATGAATTCAAAAGTTGGGCCGTTAAAAGAGGTGTAGAGCTAGAATCAAACTAAATCGATGTTACACTGAAATCCTATCTTTCATGTGCTGGTTTTATGGTTCATTTAAATGCCCATGTTTTTGTAAATGTGATCGTTAGACCATTGATCGGTCGAACTCACAAGTGTTGCTATCTCAAGCTTGTTTTCAAAACTATATCTTGATTTATAGTCTACAATTAGTTAAGTATCAGTCTAGGATAGTGGAGTTGAGAAGTGATCCAGTCATCATTTGCGTTCTACCATTTGAAGTCGAAGATCAACCGAATATTTTGGAGAACTTCATCGACAAAAGGTTAGTGAAGACAGAACCGCCTATTTCTCACGTTATATTCACTTTTCTATCCTTGAGACGATTGCATAGACAATAATTTCGAGTCGAGAACTAATTATTTAGTTTACGAATTTCTCGGAATATAATGACTAAGCTTAGTGAACATTTGTTCATATTTGATCAAATTTGGTGAAGAACAATTTATTATTCGGAACCAAATCATGATTCAAGTTTATCATTCAAAAATAGCCTGGAACAGTGATACATGTCATTGATGTTATTCAGGAATATTTCGAATTGATTTACAGAAATATAGAACTACTATATTCGGAATACAAGACAATGTTATCAGTCATACAACGTACACGTAGAGGAGTAGCTATATATCGACGTTCAGATTTGTGTGATATGCATACTCGTTTGTACATCATGGGAAAATCTGTTTGTTTCGTGATACAGATAGGTATGTGTTTTCGTATGCAAACCATTATGGAACCGTGGTAAGGGAACCGAGTTAAAATAATCAAACCGGTATGAGAGTCAAAACCGTTCTATGTTTTGGAACCAGTTTAGTACCCAAACCGATATGCAAGCTGAATGTTCTGTGAACTCCGGAACCGGCAAAGGTCTTAAGTTTGCAAACCGGTACGTAAATTAAAATTTTTTGTAGACTCCGGAACTTTGTGTTGGTTCAAAGTTTGTAAACTGGTACGTGAACTGAAAAGTTTTGTTGGGTCCGGAACTTGGTAATTACATAAGTTTGCAAACCAGTTTATGAACTGAAAAGTTTAATAGACGCCGGAACTCGGTAATGCGTATAAGTTTGCAAATCGGTCCGCATACTATGACTCATCCGATTCACGAACGATTCAAGTAATTGTACTTTATACATTTACAAACTATGTCGATCATGATTCAATTAACACTATACCCATTTGATCACATGATTGTGACTCAAGATTAATGTCTTAGTGAATACGAAAATGAGTGTTAAGATTTTAAGTTCAAATCGGCTAGTTTCGGCTAACCATATAGTCTTTATACACGGTTCGGTTATGGTTTACCAAACCAAAGTGTATATCTTGTATATGTGATTAAGATTCAAAGATTTCATCTAACGATCGATATTGTTTGCTTGGTTCCAAAGCTATCTTAGCTTAAACCTAAAGCAACATAGCTTTGAAGTCTATATAAGGGGAACTCTTGGCAACTGAGATATTTAAATCCTGACAATAATTTTTGGTGTGTCCTAGTTGTACCTAGAGTCGTCCTCTCCGGAAACACTTTTAGGGTTTCGCAATTACAAAGACTTCATTGGGATTCGTGAAGCCCGGTCCAGTTATCTTTTATCTTGAAAACTCGGGTATCCTGATCTTGATTGTTTGTAGAGCCTTGCTCCATCAATAAAGATAGTTATTAATCAACAGAGTCTCGTCGTCTCATATTTTATTGATTCTACAAGTTTTATACTTGTGAGGTGAATAATAATCTAGGCTGCAGTTCGGGTTGCATAAGTCTGGATTTTGAGGATAGTCAGACTTTTGTCTAAGTGGTTATCGATTTCCATCACCTGGATCTATCGTTTGATCTAATCATCCGTTTAGATCGTATATCAGGAAATCAAATATAGGATTAATATATGGGAGGTAGATTTGGTTTAAAGTCTTCAATTGGGTTGAAGAACCTCTTAGTCGTGAGTGAGATCTTCCAAGGGAATCAATTGCGTACAGTCCTGCCGGGATTCAATAGGCGTAAGGAGCAACCTAAATCAGTGGGAGATTGAATTCGGGCTCAACTACATTCCATACTGAAGTTAATTGGTAATAGGCTAGTGTCTGTAGCGGCTTAATACGGTTTAGTTTTCAATCTGGACTAGGTCCCGGGGTTTTTCTGCATTTGTGGTTTCCTCGTTAACAAAAACTTTTTGTGTTGTGTTATTTATTTTTCCATATTATATTGTTTATCTTTATAATTGAAATATCACAGGTTGTGCGTTGATCAATCACAATATCTAGGTCCAACCTTGTTAGTTGGAAAATACTTGATTGATCATTGGACATTCGTCTTTGGTACCGTCCAAAGACTCTCTTTGTAGTTAAGTTCACGGATTCAATTCCGTAAACGTTTTAACAACAAGATAGAGAGATAACTCTAGACACTTTTCGGTTGAGTTTTTACTCTCGGAGTTGTGTTGTGTTTGTCCATACATATTGCCTATGAAAAAGTTGGTGATGTATCTTGGTACCCCCAGTATTTTCAGTGATATCTTAGGAACTTTGGCTGCTTGTTAAAGCTGGGAAAATACAACCTTTTTTTTTTCTTTTGTCGTTGTTATCTGTTTTTCCTTTAATGTAATAAATTATACTTCCTCCGTTTCCGGAAAATAGTTATTATTGTTTTTCCAATTTGGCCTATATTTAGGCTAAAATGAAAAATTGTTGGTACCTTTTTTTCTGGAAACAAATGTATTGTCTTTTAGTGATTTGATTTCTCTTCTTGTTTTTCCAGGTATGCATAAGTGTGTAACCAGGACCAAGAGAACACCAGAATTGTTTTCATCTTCAATTGCTCAGGGGCCACAAGTACCTTCATGTTTTATTACTCTTGGCTCACAACTTCAAGTACCTTTATCTTTTAATATTCATGATCATCAGTTACCTTCTGACCCTGCTCATACTACACAAGTTTCTTCCACCGTGTAAATGAATTCTCGGTGTGGAATCTTCAAACATAATCGTTTATATATACATATTGTTATTATCAAACATGAAAAATCGGGGGTCTAACAACCACACTCAACAATTCGTTTGGCAATCTGAGAGGACTTACTCCAGTATACTTTCAAGCGAATCAACTAGACGGTTAGACTCAATCTATAAGAAAGTATATCAAAGAACGGTATCTTTATTTCTCAATTCAATCCGTAATCAAACAAATAAGAATTTACGATCCCGATTGAATAAGGAGAAATAACTTGAACTGTACCAAAGCCCAATGTTCAAGTGTCAATCAATTTATATCAACAACCAAAGGTTGGATTTATATAATTGATTGATATTAACCCACAACCTGTGATATTTCTATTATATAACAAAATATAATTCGGAAAAGAAATAACACAGACACCAGAAGTTTTGTTAACGAGGAAACCACAAATGTAGAAAAACCCCGAGACCTAGTCCAGATTTGAACACCATATTGTATTAAGCCGCTACAGAAACTAGCCTACTACCAATGAACTTCAGACTGGATTGTAGTTGAACCCTAATCAATTTCACACTGATTCAAGGTACAGTTTCATTCCATATGTCTCTGATCCCAGCAGAATACTACACACTTGATTCCTTAGATGATCTCACCCACAACCAAGAGTTGCTACTATCCAAAGTCGAAGACTTGATAAAAAAATATGTCTCACATATAAAAGTCTATTGGAATAGATAAATCTGTATCCCACAGAAATACCTATGAGTTTTGTTTCGTCTTTTGATAAATGATGATGAACATGAACCAATTGATAAACCAGACTTATATTCCCGAAGAACAGCCTAGTATTATCAGTCACCTCACAATAATCTAATTCGTATGTAAGTGAAACTAGATATTGTGGAATCACAAACGATGAGACGAAGATGTTCGTGACTACTTTTTATCTTGCCTATCGGAGAATAAATCTCAAGCCAATCTTAAATAAGATTGTACTCAAACTAAGGGTGCACACGGTACGGTTCGGCTCGGTTCTTGCCGAGGTCGAGTACCTGTACCTCCCTAACCTCGGTTCCAAAATTTTGGACCGGTATTTGTACCCTGTAGCTCGGTTCCGGTACCATTCGGTACACGTGCGGTACCAGGTACAGTTCCGGTAGTAGTCTCGGTTCCAGACAAAAAAAAATCTTGAGCTTGGTAGGAAGAAGTGGTCACTGGGATCAATAACAACTCGTCGAAAACTTTCACATGAAGTTTCTGTGGCTTTCTAAAGATTATAGATTGATTCAGAAACCCCCACATGTTTCCCTTATATTCCCGTTTTGTCTCCTTCAAGTTTTCCAAGTCTTCTAGAATATATCAATGCTGCCTTGCCGAGCAATTCGGTAACATCAGCCTTATAATCAGCTGGGTATTGGATGTAATGACCTGAGAGCATGGGGAATCATATTATTAATAAAAGTGGTCTGACAAACTATATAAGAAACATCAGCTAACTGTGTAGACTACAATTTACAATCACTCGAATGTTCTACTGGCAGATCATTCATGTTTTTCGTATACATAAGTTCCATTTTATGATTTATCTCATATTTCCCATGTACCAACCCTTTTCTCTTCGGATTACAATCACCCTCGTATATGTTCTACAAGCAGATAATTTCCTTGTTCTTCATATAAATAAGTACAAAATACTTTCTATACCATGTATCAACTCCAAATAGGTACATCAATTATACCAATACTAGATACTAATAAACCAATAAGTTATTTTAGAACATGACATACCTACGTGGGGAGAACTATTCCATTTCACTAGTTTGACATCACCGCCAAGGTCTTGTAAACGTTCAGCAAAATTGCAAATTACTGGATATGAAGCAAGTTCATCGTCTTCTGGCGCTTCCATATTCTGAAAAAATTGAAGTTGCACATTAACTGGAGAAGAAGCAAATTGGAAACTTTGAAACTCAGATCCAGATGTCGAAAATACTTACAACTGACGCATATATATACCTACCACCCCTAAATCCAATGGCTATTATAAGTTTACTACTCCTAAATCTAATGGCTATAATTTTTTGGTACATTCGGTCCGGGATGGTACGGGACCTATATAAGACCGTGTACCTGTAGCTCCTTAGCCCCGTTTCCTATTTTTTGGACCGGTATTTGTACCCCCTTCCTCGGTTCGGTACAAAAAGGGGTACGGTTCCGGGACGGTTCGGGTTTTCGGATCGGTTCCTGTGCAGCCTTAACGTAAACGATAGAAACAGCAAGATCAGATCACGCAACTACATAGAAAATAGCTGGGTATGGCTTCACAATCTCAATGAAGTTTTCAAGTTGTTATCCTACAGGGTTTCGTGAAAAACCTAAGGTTAAAGGAGAGTCGACTCTAGCTTATACAACTACTATTACACAGAAGTGTGGGGATTAGGTTTCCCAGTTGCTAGAGTTCCCTTTATATAGTTTTCAAATAGGGTTTGCAATTTAAGTTACCTTGGTAACAAAGCATTCGATATTCACCGTTAGATGAAAACCTGATTAGTCCCAAGCTAATATCTTTCAACTGTTAGATCGAACTTAGCTTGTTACACACAAATGAATTGGACCTTCATTTAGGTTTGAGTAACCATACCTAAACGTGTACACCATGTTGGCTCAACAATAGTTAGCCGAGGTTATCCGTATGAATACTCTCATATCAACTTTGTTCATCTTAACAATAACTAGTTCAAATGACGTACTCAAATGAAACTAGTTAAAGAGTTGTTCAATGGCTATATTCTCATAGATGTATACAAGAACACAATTGATGCAAAATCGGTTTGATTCACTCGAATAAATTCATGAACATTATAGCCACGGTTTGCAAAGATTGCATTCCTTATTATATAAATGTTTAAGTTCATGTACACAGCCGATTTTAGAACTTTAACCTTCAAGTATGAAAACGGGTACGCATACTTGAAATACTCGGACCAAGATTGGGTTTCGCCAGTACGCAAACGGGTATGCATACTTCCAATCCTAGCAGAAATTCTCAGTCATAAAACTCACGCCAGTTTGGGTACGGGTACGCATACTTAGGTTCCCGGACATGGATTACATATGTGCAAGAGTACACAACATGTCACAATCCAATAATGATTAAGTGTTCTAAACTCTTATTTCAATCATTGAAACTTCCTTAGAGGATGACAATATCCGTTTTCACACACTATTAGCATCAAATCAATTATCAAGTTATTGAATTAATCATAACGAAACATTCCAAGTCTACATCAAATGATTGTATCACACAAACCTTGTAAGATGTTACTCGGAAATTTTCACATGATCATATTTTGACTTTCGTCAAGAATATAAGATGAACTTGGTCGAAGAGAAAGCTTACCAACACATATTTCGAGAAATATGTAAGGAGTTAAACTCAGCTCGAAATATCAAATGTGCATAATAGAAAACTATATAGCACCACGACTTATGTCTTATTATAGGAGATTGAGTAGAAATAGAAGTGATAGATGAGTTTCAGTCTCTGCATACCTTTTGTTGATGAAGTTCCACAAGCTCGCCTTAGTAGTTCTTCGTCTTCAAATGATGAACGCCGAGAAGTCTAAAGTTCAACTACACTATCTATGTCCTAGTCCGAGACATCTATAAGTAGACTAGAAATCAAGACTTATAGTTTTGATCACTAACATTGACAAACATGCTTGAGATAGCAACGCATGCGAGTTCGACCGAGCAGTGCTCTAACAAAACACTATTAGCGTTGTCATACAATTTTTCATGTGAAATAAAAAAAATAAATTGTTATTATTTTTTATGATGTTTTTTTTTTTGTTTTACCTACCCTATCTTATTCATTAAGCTGGGTTCGACTGAAAACGTGATATTTCAATATCAGCCAAACTTTTCTTCTGAAGCATAAAAAAAAAACAAAAAAGAAACAAATATCTGGGTTCCAATATGTGGATCTGGAGATAAATCCCTTGCACAACACTTCATATGACTCATTTATACTTGTGGTTTTAATCAACCAGCAAATATTTATGAATCAACAACTAATCGCTGACGAAATAAAGTCAAAACGGTTTGATAATGATTAAATTAGGCTAGGAATGAAAGTGATTTTAGTTTTGATTAGTTTAGGTTTGTATTTTTATTTAGGTGAATAGTATCTAAATATTTTAAAATAATTAAGGGAAACTTTGTAATCTACCCGTTGCTACAACACCCGTTATAAACCTGCCTTAGATAGGAAAATGATTTTGTACACCTCAAATAGGAAAATAATATAAATTTTAATCCCAAATCATAAATACATGAGTTTCCGCCTACCCTAAAAAAATTGCTAAATTGGGGCCTATGACACTTAATTGGGTCCTATGACTAAAAAACAAAAAAGGTTATTAAGAGGTAATCTCTAGAAATCCCTTATCCTCCTATTTACATTAATGCTTAATATGTCCTTATTCATTAGTGATGATTAATTAAGTTAGTATTAAGCTAACATTGATTGCAAAAAATGTGAATATTGAATGCTTTATTACTAAGCTAACATTGATTGAAACCCTGATTTGAAAGACTATATAAAGGAGACATCTAGCATATGTGCAAAACTAATCCCCACACCTTACCTGTGATACTAGTTTGTTTGCTAGAGTCGATTCTCCTTTAACCTTTGGTTTTCTTCTTCTAAAACTAGGTTAACTACTTAAAGACTTCATTGGGATTGTGAAGCCAGACGATACTACTTTTATCGCAGTTGTGTGATCTGATCTTGCATCTTCTATCGTACGAGCACAATCAGATTGATTGGCTTGAGATTGATATCTCTAATAGGCAAGATATAAAAAGTAATCACAAACATCTTCGTCTCATTGTTTGTGATTCCGCAACATCTTGTTTCGATACCATACGATTAAGATTGTTGTGAGGTGATTGATAAATCTAGGTTGTTCTTCGGGAATATAAGACCGTATTATCAATTGGTTCATGTTCACCTTTATTTATCAAAAGACGGAATTGAACTTGTACATTTATCTGCGGGACACAGATTTATCTATTTTGTAGACTTGTTTGTGTGATACATATTTGTCTATTCAAGTCTTCGACTTTGGGTCGTAGCAACTCTTAGTTGTGGGTGAGATCAGCTAAAGGAATCAAGTACGTAGTATCCTGCTGGGATCAGAGACGTAGGGAGCGCAACTGTACCTTGGATTAGTGTGAGATTGGTTAGGGTTCAACTACAATCCAGTTCGGAGTTAGTTTGGAGTAGGATAGTATCTGTAGCGGCTTAATAAAGTGTGTGTTCAATCTGGACTAGGTCCCGGGGGTTTTATGCATTTGCGGTTTCCTCGTTAACAAAATTCTGGTGTCTGTGTTATTTCTATTTCCGCGTTATATTGTTTATCTTTATAATTGAAATAATACAGGTTGTGCATTGTAGATCATCAATTAGAATATCCGACCTTTGGTTGTTGATTTAAATTGATTGATCCTTGGATATTGGTCTTTGGTACCATCCAAGTTATTCCTTGTATTTGATTAAAGACTCGTTGATCTATTAGCTCGAGTAAATCAAATCAAGAGAGAGATATTAACTCCTTGAGATACTTTCATCTAGGTTGAGTCTGACTGTCTAGTTGATTCTCTAGAAAGTATATCGGAGTTAGTCCATACAGATTTCTAAGTGAATTATTGGGTGGTGTTGTTAGACCCCCGCTTTTTCAATTGGTATCAGAGCATGCGAACACATTTAAGACCTTACAAGTCTGTGTTTGTAGCAATATGACTCTATGGACAGAGGTTCTATCTCCATAAACGTACCACCAGTCTTCGATGGCTCAAACTACCTACGACGGAAAATTGATATGCGTACCTTCCTTCAATGCGTGATTTCCAATCATGGGTTTATGTTGTTAATGGCTATAATGCTCCCGTTGTTACAGTTAAAAATGAAACCGTGCCTAAAAACATCGGTACATATAACGCTGCTGAATTACTTGTTGTTAAGCAAAACTCGGACATGTTGAATGACATCATGCATGCTATTACCCCAAATCTTAGACACCATGTAGCTACATGCACTAAATCTAAAGATGCTTGGGATACTTTAGAGACTGTATTTGAAGGTAACACCAGCGAGAAGGAAGCTAGACTTCAAAACCTTAACTCCGAATGGGAATACCTTCATATGGCAGAAGAAGATTCATTTGATGAGTTTTATCAGAAAATATCTGAAATTGTTAATGCATCATGTGCGTTGGGTAAGGTTATTCTTTAAAGGGAAATTGTGATGAAAATTCTTAGATCACTACCATCCAGGTACGAGTCTAAAAAGCATGCCATCGTTGAGGGAAATAACCTTGATACTTTTTCGCGAAATACACTTGTCGGAAAAATTAAAATTTTCGAACGCGAACTTAAACCAAGAGATGAACATCACCTGTCTAGTAATCATGTTACTACACCTGATAGGAAATCTCATCGTCATAAATTGATTGATAAGAAAAATGAGAATTGATTTATTTCTACGTTGTCTCTGTTTATATAACAACTTAAGTAATTAGACGAAGTAAAAGAAAGTCTCAAAAAGGAGCTCAATCAATCAATAAAAAGGATAAGAAAGTTCAGAAAAGTTGTACTAGCAAAACTGGTCTCGAGTGCTACAGAAGTGTTCATAACATTTCAAATGGTCCAGATACAGAGGCGAGTAAGATAACTAAAGCATGGATGAATACTCTTGATTATTGTCCTGAGGATGAAATCTATGATTTCTCTTAATCTCTTTGCTGAAAATCACAATTGTGACTCTTATCCGTCTAAGTCTCATAAGCTGTGTCAGCAAATTTTGCCTGACTCTGTATTACTCTCTAGTCATCTTGATGAAAAAAGTGATATAAAAAAACACAAGTTGCTACCAAATCTCTCGGTTCCCTTGTGTGAATATTAGGATCATCATTGCACTAATAATCAAAGGCAGACCTGTCTTGCTAAACGTTGTGTGTAGAAGAAGAAAAGGAAAACTTCTATGAAAACTTTTCCTCTTCAAAAAGTGTTTTCTAGCACGGTACAGGATTTGCGAAAATCAACAATCAAGGTATTCAAAACTGTAATTAAAAGGGAAAAGGATGATGTGCATAAATATTCTTTCCTAAAGAATAAATCTTCTTCCCTCACGAGAAATTTCTCAATCCTATATTGGATTGGAATGATTATATTCTGTAATCTTGTGATAACGATTCTATTGTCTATCCCTATTAGACAAGAATCATATTTTTCAAGAGGGTTGTGTTGGAATTTGTTTGGTAAATCTCTTGATGTGTTCTGTTTTTGTTTATTCTTATCCAGTATCGTTTATGCTCATGAACGGTTCTTGGTCCTTTAAAGACTTCATCTGAGGATAACCAAATTCTGTTAGGGTTCGGTAAAATGACGTTTTTGGAATTTCTCCATCTTCATTCCTTTAAAATGAAGTTTTTTCCTCTTCAAAATGATAATTTCATTTACCTTCTCTATCATGCCCCCCTCTAGTCTCTCAAGCAAAGAAAGTGATGTGTGGACTGTTCTGTTTCCTTCTAAGAAGATTCGTTTCGAATATTCTGAAAATGAGATATGTTATGACAAGCGTATCTCCTCTTCTGATGAGAATTCTTATGCCTCTTAGTTTGATAAGCTCTCTTTAACCATTAATCTTTCCTTGGAACAAGTACGTGTCCTGAAAAGTAAACTCGGAGCTTCTTCCAAAAGACTTGAAGAAAAGATGGATAATCTTGAATTTAGGATTGATCTAATCAAAGATGAGCTTGATGAATATAGGGAATATGAGAAGAGTATTCAATTTAAGTGAAATACCTTATAGGATTTTTTGTTGCCTGGTAAATCTTCTTTTCTGTTTTATTGGAAGAATAACTAGAGTTTGGAATAGCCATTATTGTGATTACACATAGCTATGTCCATTATTTTCATCTTCTTGTTTTTAGATTTATTTGTTTAAATTCTAAGACTTTTTGGAGATGATTTTTACAGTATTAATCTTTATGATTTTATATATTGCAATATGTGGTGGGATATGTGTGTTTACGTCCATGAACTTTGTTTGTCCCATACTTTGTCAAAAGTAAAGTCTTTCGTTGTCAATATTCACATATTGATAAAAGAGTGAATGGACTTTTGACAAATAAAAAAGTTAAGCCTATTATGTTAATTCTTGATGGAAGATAGGTTAAAATATTTTGTGAACAAGGATTATGTCTATTGATTGTCGTTATGCAAATAATGATGTAAGATAGAATGAATCTTTGTATATTCCACAGTATTGATCTTCCCTGATCCATATTTTATGTGTATACTGCATTACTCCATGAGTTTTTCTTGTGTTGAGTATATGAACGGTTAAGCTAATCATGTCCTTATGGTTAACTTAGTCGTAGCTCCGTAAGTTCTCTTGTGTTGAGCATTTTAAATTAAATTGATCACTCTTGTGTTTAATTTGATTCAGTATTCCGATTAAATTAATCATGGGTTTACTTGTGATTAATTTGATTGAGTTTTTGGATATAGAAAATCATTCTTATGGTTTTTGGTGTCCAATAAAATCCTTCTTTTTTTTTGAAATTAAGGTCGCTCGTTGTTGTTCTTTCGGGAATGACATCAAATGGGGGAGAGTTCTTCTGAACTTGTGCTTAATTACAAATCTTGAGGGGAGTGCGGCTTTGGAATATTAGAGGGGTTATCTTGTATCTTTAAACTCCTTGATGAATGCATTTAGCTTCGGCTTTATGATTGCATCTAAATTAGTTGGTATGTATTTTTTTTCTTTTAGTCATGAAGTGTCTCCTTCGAAAATTTCATTAGGATCCCGTTCTTGTACTTTTTCCAATTTTATTGACAAAAAGGGGGAGAATTAATGTGTAGTTCACACTACATATACATATGGTTTTTGGATCATTATGTAAGGGGGAATGGTTTCCATGTGAGATGGAGCATTGAATAAGGGGGAGTGATACATATCACCATAGTATTATTGTTGAATTTGTGATACAATTGAAATTTGACTCTATGTAATAATACTATGACACTGTATAACAATGATCGGGAACTATGTTTTCTCATTGTTATAGATACGGATCTTCAACAACGGTGATGCTGAACTTACAACCTTTGGGATAGTACTTGGAAGTGATGAAGATTTCGAGTAATGTTGAAGATTAGGCATGTGGAATATGAGCTACTAAAGTTTCATTATATTTTTTGTATTCCACATATATTGGTAGTTTGGTCACTAAAATTGACAAAGGGGGAAATTGTTAGAGCATTTCTCGGTCGAACTCGCATGCGTTGCTATCTCAAGCATGTTTGTAAATCTTAGTGATCAAAACTATAAGTCTTGATTTCTAATCTATTATAGATAAGTCTCGGACTAGGATAGTAAGTGTAGTTGAGCACAAGAACTCCATGGCGATTCATCATACAAGACGAAGATCTACTCAAGGAACCGGTGGAACATCATCAACAAAAAGTTATGTAGATACTTGAACTTATCTATCACTCAAAATTCTACAGGGTATTATATGCTAATAATTAGATGTGCATCTAAAACTACCCATCAACCCATCAAGAAGAAGTACTTATCAGCCAATACAAAGTTCATAGAGGAGCTTACACCATAGGTAATCATAGAAATTCTATGCAGCACACCAACTAATTTGAAGAACTGGCTATTGCATTTTAGATCCGATGGATCCAGGGACGAAGCTAGGATTTATTGTTTGGGGGGACAAATATATATAGGTACAGTAGTTTCGCCGTAAAATCAAGCGGCCGAAGGCCGCAGTTTTTTTTAATCTTTGGTATTTTCCTTCAAATGATGTCACCAAAATATCCAATAAGTTGTAAGATGTTTAGATTGATGTTTGGATTTAATATTTTGATATTTTTCACTTCTTTCCTACGTGATTTTGATATTTAAGCCAAGTTTTATTCGATAAGTACCTAATACCAGTAGTTTTTAAAGTGTATAGCAGAGGATTCAAGGCTCTCTATGTAATATATAAAGATAAGGGGGACAAATCGGGCAATTTTGCGTTTCCTCCCCTTTAAAGATAGCTAATTAGTGTTTCCTCCCCAAATAGATTGAAATTAGCATTTCCTCCCCAAATAGATTGAAATTAGCGTTTCCTCCCCACGTTAGTATTTCCGTCCATAGCTCGGTTAGATGACTGAGCACCTGTGCAAGCATGGAAGATTTTGTACACGTGTTTTGTCAACTTCCGAAAATACCTTCCGACTAGAAAAAAAAAGACACGTGTAAGGTTGTAGATGAAAGATCTGGACAGTGGAAAATCATCCCAAATTATGCCGTTGGTGGAATAACGGTTACTTCATCTTCATCTCCTCTTCGCATCTATCTATCTCTATATATATAGAAGACCGATTGATTCATCTTCATCTCCTTTTCTGAAAGTGCACAATTTGAAGAAAGAAATAGTTTAAGTGAAGAAGGAAACGCGAAACAATGGGGGATTCATCATCCAACTCCACCTGTAAGGTAAGTGATTCTGCCATTAGGGGAGGTAATGCTAATTAGAATATTACAGTGAGGAGGAAACACTAATAAAATTATACATCTCCAGTGTGGATGCAGCTGCCAAATTTGCAAGTCACCCTCACATTCAGCCATGAAGTGTCCATACATGTACTCAAAATGCAGAAAATGTGATGGTATGCGCAGGGTATGGGAAGCAAAAACTGATGCTAACAAAGGAAGGAGATTCCTAAAGTGCCTAAATCATCCAATCTGCAATGAATTTCAATGGTTAGATAAGGCTGTTCAATCACCAACAATTTCCACACAACAATCTGTAGATGGATGTTTCAAGTGTGGTAGTGATTCTCATTGGGTTTCAAGCTGTCCAGAAGCTTCATCCGCATCAAAGAAACAAATGAAACATGTTGCTGGGTGTGATGGATGTTTTCTCAAAGGGAAATATTCACCTGCTTCAACTTCAACTTCAACTGAAACTACTACTGAAGAAAAATAAGAGATGAAAATGATACTAGACACAAAAGTCAGTGAAGAATTATGTCAGCGATTCAAAGGTATTAGCGTAAAAAAAGATGAAAATTGAGAATACACTGCTACCAAAATGTATTTCATTACTTAGAACTTGTTTGTTTGCAGATGACTCGGCGTCTGAATCTGAGTCAATCCCTGACTCGGACCGAGTCAGCAGTCAGACCGTTTGTTTTCCATTTTGAGTCAGATCTGACTCGACCTCTGACTCAGACATAACCCCTGACTCGGACTCATTTGAGTCAGGTAACAAAATACCCCTGACTCATGGGACCAAACCACTGACTTACTTATTCCCGAGTCAGATGAGTCAGATCTGACTCAAAACAAACATATTGACTCAGATCCAGATGAGTCAGGTGATTTCACTCAGATCCAGATGATTCAGATCCAAACGACTCAGATGAGTCAGGAGTAAACAAACATGGTGTTAGGCATCAGATTTCAAGTCTGTAAATGTTGTGTAACAGTATCTAGTAATGAAATTAAAAGAAAAGGCATTTAATATAGGAAACAACAAAAAACTGACAAGTTTACTGAACTAATTCCTCCATCTTGGTGTCTTGAACACCTGGGATTGTGGCCTGATTGGTTCTCTCATTCCATCTGGCTGAGATCCATACAAATGCTAATAATTCCCAATTGTTGCAGACCTTGTGGCTGAAAGAGGAGCAAACCTACCTCTGCCAAGTGTTGGTGCAGACCTGCCTCTACCTTGTGTTGGTGGAGTTGTAGTTGTACCAAACAACAGATACTCAAATCTTCTGCCCCTTCCTCTGCCTTGTGCTGGTTGTGTTGCAGAAGCCCCTCTTCCTCTTCATTGTGTTGTTGGTGCTGCAGAAGCTCCTCTACCTCTCCCTTGTGCTGGTGGTGGTGCAACAGCTCCTCTGCCTCTCCCTTGTGCAGTGCCCCTTAAGTTCACAGATTACTCATAAGAAACTTCTCTTTAAAAGTTATATAATTAACAAGCACATAACTAAGCACGTAATTACATGCCCCTTCCCCTTGGTGTACTCTCATTGTTCTTTGTTGGGCATCTTCTGACATTATGGGATTCAGAACCCTGCAACTTCTCTTTGCATTCTTATATGACTCTTGTCCTTCAACATCAGACCTTATTCTCTTAGTACATGGTATGCCAACCTTTGACTTGTACTTGGGTCTTTTGACCTCCATTTCAGGCTTAAATCCAACACAACAATATAATAAGTAACACTACAATGTAGCATATTCAGCAAATTCAATACAATATATTGAAGAACTCACCTCAACCCATCTATCCTGACTAGCACATGGTTCCACCTTCCCAGCATAGGCCCTTTTGTATGCAGAAACTTTATGGTATTCATCAACCAAGCTACAAATGGTAGATACAAAAATAAGTTAGTAGAAGTGATGGCCATACAAGCAATTAAAACCAATAGTTTAAAGTTCAAGGTCTTTCACTGACCCGTTGAGATCCATCCTTAAATGACAAGCTACAACAACAGCATGAACACAGGGTATCCCAGTGATCTCCCATACACAGCAACTGCAAGTTTTCTCTGACAGATTAACTTCTCATCTTTTTGATGTTTGGTAGTGCATAACACAATGAAATTCTTTTCTTCATAATCCTATCAGCTCTGGGAACCAATATTAAACCTTCTTCTTCCCATTTCTTGGCTATCATCTTTCTATCAAACATCAAACTCATCATCTTCAAGTTCAACCCTTCAAGAATCCTTTGAATAGGTTTGCATCTCACATCCAATGACCAACTGTTGAAACTTTCTGAGAAGTTATTGGTCACATGCTCACATTTTGAAGTATGGTCAAAAGTGGATCTAGCCCATTGGATTGCTGAAACATCTTCAAACCACTTGTGTGCATTCTTGTTATCTTTCTCCATAAGAGCCATGTACCTCTTGTGGTTTGTGTCTCTATAGGCCTTTGATGCACCCCATGCTAAATTCTTCATGTGAACACTCTTATGTTTAGTCTTAAAATTCTCATACATGTGTCTGAAACAAAATCTGGTCATATTTGAAGGAAATACTATTTCAAGAGCAGGAATCAATCCCTTTTGTCTATCTGAGATGAATGTCAATGGTGCTGGATGCTCTAATATCCTATCCTTAATAAGGTTGAGAAACAATAACCAGTTCTCTTTGTTTTCACAATCACAAAAGAACATTTCAAGAGGATACATACCATTATTCCCATCTAGTGCAACTGCAGACAGCATTACTCCTCCATATTTTCCACTCAGGTGACATCCATCTAGACCTATGAATGGTCTGCATCCATTCTTGAAATCTTCTAAATAAGAATTAAAAGCCAGACAGCAGTAACTGAAATCCTTATCCATATCAGTTGCAACTACACCAATGGATCCTCTATTCTTAGCCTTGATCTGCTCTAAAACCTCTGGTAACCACTTATATACATCTTCATATGACCCAAAGATCTTGCTCAATGCCTTTCCTTTACCTTTCTAATATACCCAATAACTGATGTCTACTCCATGTCTGTTCTTCAATCTTTTGATAATCTTCTTAGGTTGCAATGAGTGTTCATCCTCCATGATATCAGCTTCAATCACACTGGATACCCAATCTTAATTTGTCATTCTGTTCTTTGTTGTACCAGATCTGTTAACACAAGTGTGTTTATTAATATACTTGGTAACTTTGATAGAGTTCCCATCTTTTACTGATTTCCTGTCATAAAAGATGAACCAAAAAAATTGTTAATTGTTATCAAAAGCAAATTATGATTCAAATAAATCCATTCAAATCATAATTACATGGGAAGTGGGCTTACTTGTGAGCAAAACGCCTGAATGGGCAAGTAGTAACTTTACATTGGCACCTCAATCTCTTTGGGTCATCCTTTATCTTCCTCACTTCAATACAATTTGCAATACAAAACTTTGTCAACCATATCTTGTACTCATCCATAGTGGGCCATGTCATACCTTCTTCAAGTTCTTCTTCACCAGTGTCACAAGTCCATGCTTCCACTTCCTCCCCTTCTACATCATCATACAGATCATCATACTTCTTATGAACAATTTTACCTTCTTCATATCTGTCAGGTTCTTCCTCATCCAAGTCAGTATCAGTTTCACCTCCTTCTTCATCATCCTCAGAGCTTGATGAGTTTCCACTGTGATAATCATCTTCAACAGGCAAGTCATGAATATAATGGTACCTCAGGTTGGTACTTTCAGGCAATACATCAAGTTCTTCATCACCTAACAATGCTTCCAATGTATCATGCTCCTCATCAAGTTCAACTGCTGGCATTTGCTTCTTCTTTGTTGCAGGTGATTTTTATACAGGTACCTTGGCAGGTGATGAAAATTTTGAGGGTGTATGCTGACTAGGCATGTCCATATGTGATGTACGCTGAGGTGTATCATCAGTTGTATGATGTGTATGATTTGCCAATGTATCTTCTTCTTCATCTATTGATGCTTTCCAAAACTCATCATCAAGACTCTCCCAATATCTGCTAATTGGTGCCTCATGCTGGCTTTGTATTTGTGGCTCAACAACTTCATCATTCACAGTAGGGGGAGCAAGAACTGATTCTTCACTAGGCTTCAGAACATTCATAGCTTTATCATAAGTCATGAAAAAATGAACTTCATTTGGTTTATCCTGGTCTGATTCTTCCCAAAACTTCAGCAGATCTTTCTCTTCATCAATGTCATATAAAAACCCATCTTCCAAGTACTAAAATAAGCATTGTGCACCATTCAAGTGTTCAATGCAGTCATGGAAACTATCGAACTAAATTCACCTTTTGGCTGTGCATTAGGCCATTTTCCATCATAATGTATATACAGAGTTTTGATACCAAAACAAACCCTAGAACTGTAACAAAACAAACATACACCATTTTAGAGACAGAGATAAATTGATACAATAATAACTAAATCATAGCATAACCCTCAGTATATGATTTGTATAACCCATAACCCACAACATAAACACCCATTTTATAAAAAATCACATCAATAAAACACCTAATTCCTTAAATCAAAGGGGGGAAAAAACAGGGCAACATAAATTACTTGAACAACAACATGAATCAAACACCAAACTTCTAACAATCACATCATTATTCAAATACCCACAGTGTAATGATGAAAAACAAACAAACCCTAAACATGCAAACTGAATCTGTACCTAAATCATGCATATAAATCAAACCCAAAAAAACAAATCTGTACAAACCCTAAAAACCAAATCTATGTGAATCGCAACAATAACGTTCTTCATATCATACTCAATTCCTGAGATGATTAGATCAAGAAAATAAAGAAATTGAGAATTAAGAAAAAAACCAAAAAAAAAATGAATACTTACAGTCTAGGGTTCTTCATCGCAGATCAGCAGAAATTGAACAAACCCAAACGCTAATCGTCTTTCTATCGCAAGAATATCTTCTTCTCTTCAATCAACACCTAAAGATGAGCAAAACGAGATTTGCGGATTTTTGACTCTGCTCTGCAACTGGTTTTAGGGTTTTTAACCCTCTCTCCTGTTTTTTCCCGCTTGATATAGGTGGTAGTTGGAAGAGATAAATGCGTGTTCTCCTCTAATTGGTGTACGAAACGGTGAAGCCTTATTAACCACTTGTTTCCTGACATATGCAGAACCGTTGGATCGAGCTACACAGATTTGATACACGTGTTCTTTTTTGTTTTCTAATCGGAGGGTATTTTCGGAAGTTGACAAAACACGTGTACAGAATCTTCCACGCGTGCACATGTGCTGAGTCATCTAACCGAGCTATGGACGGAATTACTAACGTGGGGAGGAAACGCTAATTTCAATCTATTTGGGGAGGAAACCTAATTAGCTATCTTTAAAGGGGAGGAAACGCAAAATTTCCCGAGACAAATCTATAAATACTTAAAATTTTCAAGCCTAAAATGGTAATTATGTAAAGCCTAAGTATGTAATTAGGAAATCCTATGGGGGACTGCTGTCCCCGCTAGACTGGGTGTAGCTCCGTGCCTGGATGAATCAGCAGAATGGAAAGATCCTTTCAAAAGGGAGTTTATACTTTCATAACAACAAAGGCACACTACCAAGATCTACATAGTTGTCAAAAGGAGAGGTGTGATGCCAAAATTTCTTAAATAATCCCACAGATCTTCAAGCAAAACTATTGAAGACCCCACGAACAGAAATCGAAGACAAATCTAAAGAGAAAAAAATAAACATTACAACTGTATTTTTTAACAGACTAGTTTCTCACCCGTGCGATGCACGGGTCTGTTTCTTGCTTATGAATACTTGGATGCTTATTATAAATACTATTATGAAAAGGGGTGACAAATCCGTCAATATGATATTCTACTTACAAATAAAAGATCAATAAGCTAATATCGAGGAAAAGAAAAAGATACAAAAAGGGCTAAACAATTATAAACTCTAAGGACCCAATGCAATGAAAATGAATATTTTTTTAGCATTTTTCCACATCCTTTGTATCATAGCCTTAAAAATGCTATCTCGATCTATGCAAGGAACGGTTATTTTTTTTTGTTTACATTTATAATACACCGAATTTCATCATTAATTTTTGTACTCCCTTGAAAAGTTTCGAAAGGATTTTGTTGTGTTTTTCTTTTTCTTATTTTAGTTTTAACATTAAAGTATATACATTTTATACAGAAATATTCCTTAAAATAATTAGAAATTTTTTTGAATTGAAAAAATCTCTAAATATTTGATATTACACACTTAATATTAAAAGTTAGATTTAGTATGTTTTGATATAATAATGACTTATTAATTTAAATATACTTTGCTAAATTGGTAGAATTTACTATTAATGTATCGTAGTTTTACTGTAGGTTTAAAAATTTTAAACAGACAAAATCAATCCAATGTGTACCGAAAATAACTTTGGAAGGACAAAATACGTTAGTTTCATGTTGGCTAATAATGATTTCGAAATCTACCTTTTCAGCACCTTTTGAGATAGCTGCCAGGTTCATAATCGACCTTCATAATAATTTTTTGTTGGTGTTTGCTTTTATACCCTTGACAAATCCCATCATTCTTTTCTCCATATACACCAAAAATACTTGCCGCTTATCGGAAACAAAAAGAAGGATTTTTTAGCTTGATTACACATGCATGCATACCACGAATCCCCAATTTACACAAGATGCTAATGCATCTTCTTTAAGGTAACCAACTCCAAACTTGTTGTAACATCTCAGTCACTCTCATAGCTATAGCTTGTCCAAATATTGGTCGTTTGTACAGATAATAATAGGAAAACGTAATTTTTCTTTGGCACCAAGCAACAACTGATCTCCAACAAAGTTCGGCATAAGTACGTGCAGTTAGGATTGATTATTTTTATATGTAAAGCTGATTTGTTTAGGGGGAAAGCTGAAATTGTTTGATCACGGGATATCTCTTTTGACTTTGGGTTATTAAAGGGGAGAAGTAGAAAATTGTCTTTCCCCCTGACAAAACACAGAACTTTACGTTTCTGTCCTCAAATTAACTTAACCTAATCCCATATTTGAGTTACGTTATAACCGATGCATGATTAACCCTAATCCATTTTCATGATTCTAAACCATTTTCATGATTAAATCCTATTTTTCCATACACAAATATTTCACAAAAAAAAAAGAGACAACATGAATGATGAAGAAGCCAATTAGAGCGATTACACATCATTCACAGAAGAAAAACTCCAGTGTAGTTAGTATTTGTGTAATCGAAACCTTGATGAATACACCGAGAAGTTTTCTAAATGAAGTTGAGTTAGTATCTATATTTCTAATCACAAATGCTTAAAAAAGAGTAAAGATTAGACATACAAAATAGCTCAAACCATGTGGAAACTTACAACTTCTCCATGATATGCATGGCCATACGTATAAACTGTGAAGGCCCTACACTCTTTCCCATCACAAATGTTGAACCTAGTTCAAGATTCGGTTCATCATTTTCATCACTCAGTTTCGTTCCCAATAACTCAATTTCGTTCACAGGTCAAAGATTCTAAAGAGTTGATTTTATTAATTTCACACACAATACAGATTGTTCTACATTAAGTATTTATACTAGTTACAAAGAATTAAAGACCTAACAGATAGAACGAGTATACAGGACTTGTTACAATAACCAAAGATGCAAAAGACTCGGAAGTATAACCATATTCCTGAAGACGTGGACTATACAAGGAATGCCGACGATGCAGACTATATACATAGCTGTTAAACCTCCCGTGTAGAATATATACATATCTAATACCCCCCCCCCCCCCC